>NC_036453.1:20814984-21115893 GCF_002775205.1 Xiphophorus maculatus | reverse complement strand
AAAACATAAATGTTCTTCCATGGTCATCTCATGCTCCAGACCTAAATCTTATAGAAACCCAAACTGCATAAGTCTACTTAGGCTAAATGTAGACTTATCTGCATTTTCCAGTTTGAGATTTTACTGCAATAAACGATAAATGCTTTGATAAATTTAGCAACACTATAAATGATAATCTCACTTCTGTCATCAGAACTATAGAGACACAAAACCCTGAACCAAGTCCAGTTAAAATCTTAGTTGAGAGACATTATGCTTGTTTTTTTACCAGCTGGTTGTTTCCTGAGGCCTTAAAAAACACAGAGATCCAAAACAAGGACTCCCCTTTCAGCCATAGCTTTTACTGGCATGGTAACTTCCCATACAAAAGTACATTTGGACACAAATCTGACACAGTGTAGTGTAAGTTGCCATGTAAGCACATGTTTTCTTATATTTAAGTCATCTAAATAAGTTCTGATTGCTGAAAGGAAACTTCTCTTTTCTGAACACATAAATGAAGCTGGACCTGAATCTTACGAGACACATGACACATAAGACATCCAAATAAATGTGCTCAGTCAGAAAAAGAGTGATCACGAGTTTTTACAGTACAGTATGTGTCTTCTTTAATAAAGAAAGATTGCTTTCTTGAACGTTTGCAGAAGCGGTGAGTCTGAAAACCAGGTACATCTCTGAAAAGAAAAAAGATCAGGTCATGTTTAATTTGAAGAATTAGTGTAAATCATTATGTTCCGGTTCCTCATTAACTGTAATGAAAATGTGCTTTAAATGACATAGATGTAATATGAAAATGCTGTCCGCCCGCAGGACGTTTTGATGAAGTTCTGGTGAGACACCAGGTGAAATACTTGGGTCTGATGGAGAACCTGAGAGTCCGGCGCGCTGGCTTCGCCTATCGCCGGCGCTTTGAGGCGTTCTTGCAGAGGTGACCCACACTTCCTCTCCATCTCTTTTTGAGTCTGCTCATTCTTTCCAACTGATAAATTTGAAAGGAAATTTAATTGCAACTTAGGTACAAGCCCCTGTGTCCTGAGACGTGGCCCAACTGGAACGGAAAACTGGCTGATGGGGTTTCTGCTTTGGTGAACCACCTGGGCTACAAACCAGAAGAGTACAAACTGGGCAGGTAAACAGAGAACAAAGTGGCAAGAGTTTTTGAAAACAGATCTAAAAGGCAATGTTCATTACCACACATTTAATCTGTAGTTAATCAGATCATTTTAAATTCTGCCTACAATGCCAGAAATTGAATAGAATGGTCCAGAAACATTTATCAACATCTAATTCATTATAAAGTCAATGAATCCTTTCAATAAGTGCAGGAAATATAGATTCAGCCTTTTCAGATGTGACACAGATGTAAATGTGAGTCAAGGTTGAAAGTGTAGTTAATTTCCATGGAGCAGAGCATCACTCTTCTGTTTGGTGTCTTTTTTTCTGTAGGTCAAAGATCTTTATCCGTTTCCCAAAAACTCTCTTCGCCACAGAAGATGCCCTAGAGGCAAAAAAACCAGAGATCGGTAAGAGATTACAAATATCTTACGTTAACATGACACGCATAAAACTTTGTAAGGTGCAGTTTGATTAGAGGACCAGAAAGGTCACAGTTGTAAACACTTTGCCTCTCACTTTCACAATAAATACATCCAACACTAGAGCTGCACTAATCTGAGTTTGGTGATTTACGTCTAATCATATTTTTTTTATATAGCTTTGACCTGCTGATGCTTATTTTAGGCAATTCCGATTTCTCTTTAAAATCTGCACTCTTTTTATTTGGTATGGGCTCAAATTCCAGTAATTTGTGCCCATAGATCTAAACATAAAAGACCTCACTGATACTAAAATGTATAATTTTGAATCCTCCTACCTAAGTAACAGCATCCACACCAAATAGTGTCCTCTGATTACACTGACAGGTTCATGGTTTGAAAAAAGTGCAGACTTGTGAGTTTCCATCCAGCCAATCACCAGTCAGGACATTGCAAACTGAGTCCTCTGTCCATATTTGTTTTATTCACAATAAACTGGCCTCATTAAGCAACGTGATGAACATTAAGGTGAACTCCATAGTGAATGAGGAACTCAGAACTATCTTCATAAATTTCATATCCAAAATGTGTTGTTTTTTTTTTTTTTTCTGTTTTGTTTTTCTCCAGCTGTGACGCTGCAGAAGTCTTGGAGAGGCTACAGGGAAAGAGCCAATTATCAGCGCATCAGACATGCAGGTCCCTACAAACGTCCTCTCTGGGCTTAACAACTTCTTAGTGTTGTGTCTTTCAGCTGGAAACTACATTTAACTTTACTCCTCTGAGGATGTAAGCTGAGTTTTTGATTTAATACGTTATCTTCAGCAAAGACTAATATGTGCATGTATCTGTTTGCATAGTTATCGTGATCCAGTCTGGGTGGCGAGGGATGAAAGGACGCAGGAGGGCTAAAAAGCGACGAGAGGCAGCTCACTTGATACGCAGGTGAAGGACTAATGCGTCGGTTTGGATTATTTTTGCAGATTTCCTTTTTCTGTCCACATAACTTTCTAAAAAAATAAATTCATTTTAGGTTCATAAAGGGCTTCATCAACCGTCATGAGGAGTACTGTGACGACAATGATTACTTCCTGGATCATGTACGCTGCTCCTTCCTGAAACATCTGAGGAAAAATCTCCCCAGGAGCGTTTTGGACAAGAGCTGGCCGACACCTCCTGCTTTGCTTGTTGAGGTAAGAGCAATACCAACAATATGTCCTTCAGCTGGCTAAAGCCACTACACCCACATAAAACACAACACTCTCCTCATACGGTTGTATTCCTGGCAGGCCTCTGAGCATCTCCAAGGGCTTCACATGCGGAACATGGTCATCAAGTACTGCAGGAGAGTTCAACCCGAATGGAAGAAGCAGGTACGTGTTACAGCAAATCCAACAATTTGCTGTATTGTTGTATAATGATTAAAGGTGATACTCTTTAGTCATCTGCTTAAGATGATTAAAGAGTATAAATAGATTCATTTTTTAGTTGGGGGCAGGACGGGAGAATCCAACTTTTCATTTGAGTTCATTTGTTCACTGGGAGGTAAAATCAGATTTTTACTAAATTACCTGCCACCCCCAATAATTCCTACAAAATAGCATTTTTGTAACTTATACTTTACTCTTTTAAATGGGCCAGAAAGTCTTGAAACTTGTAGCGAGCAATCCATTACAAGTTTCATATGAATATATGGTACAAGAAAGAGGATGATCTCTGTTAGCCACTGTTAAAAATGGGAAACACAAGCAAAAATGCAATTCAGTTTGGGTTCTGTATGTTATAAGAATACAACTACTTGACTAAAGGTGTATACACTTACTCATATACAGCTCTGGAAAAAAATTAAGAGACCTCTTAAAATGACCAGTTTCTCTGATTTCACTCTTTACAGGTAAATCTTTGAGTAAAATCAACATTATTCTTTTATTCTATGAACCACTGACGACATGTCTGTGAAATTCCAAGCAAAAATGTAGTTTTTATTTACAGAAAATGAGAAATGGTCAAAATAATGAAAAAGACACAGTGCTTTCAGACCTCAAATAATGCAAGGAAAACAATTCATATTCATTTAGAAACAACAATACTAATGTTTTAACTCAGAAATCAAGTTCAGAAATCAATATTTGGTAGAATGACCAGGAGGTTCTCAATGGGGTTCAGTGGAGTGATGTCACAACTTTTTTCAGAGCTGTGTAGCCCAACTAATAATTAAAAAGTTAAATAATGACAGAACTGTGTCAAACAAGACTGAAGGAGGACACAAGTTTATCTTGTTGCCACAAACATTAGGTAGATTGGTACTTGCAGTTAAAAAACATCTCCAAAGCTCACTGTTAGAAAACTGCAGCAAAGAGTGTCGGCTTGGGATAATCAAGACTCAACTGTTGTTTCAGAGGCATGCCAGCAAGAAAAAAACATTTTCTGTCATACAATATAAGTTATCACTAGGATAACAGTGTGCTTTGGTTAGCTGGGTCTAACAAACAGTCTGATATTTGTAATGACACTGGAGGATTTGTGATGTGGGTCTGCTGCTCTCCCAAAGGCCCAGAGAGCAGGAGATTTCAAATAAGTCTCTATAAAACTGAAAAACTGGATATTTACTCAAAACATGGCAAATAAATGCAGAAATGGGTCAGCTGACATAATAACAACCTCCTTCTGTGACCATCCTTTTTTTTTGCAAGATCCCTGTGGGGTGAGTTGAAGAGAGGAGAGTGTAAAAGAGGATCTGGATGTTTTGCACATCTTTACCAGGAATGTCAGTGACTGTCCTCACCCTTTCAGTGTAAATTAACCTCAGAGTATTTTACTTTGTTTGACTTCTGTGTTTCCTTCAGATGATGCAAAAGGTTGTAGCCAGTGAGATCTTCAAGGATCAGAAGGGCAGCTATCCTCAAAGTGTTGGGAGGCTGTTTCTGGATACCAGGCTTGGTAAACCTTCACATATCCCACGTTTACCTCCGTGCCATGAACAGAGATGTCACCGACTATTTCCATTGCTTTACAGAGCGAGAGCAAATCAGCCTAAAAGTCCTCCAGACTCTCGGGAGTGAAAAAGTGCAGGTGGGATTAAACATAATGAAGAACGATAAACAAACGCTCCCTGGCAGTAACATGTGTTCCTTGTTTTTCTCAGTATGGAGTCTCCGTCATAAAGTACGACAGGAGGGGCTTCAAGCCTCGCCTCCGTCAGTTGCTCCTCACCAACTCCTTCGCAGTGTTGGTGGACCGGACCAAGATCAAGCAGAGGTTGGACTACGCCGCTCTGAGAGGTGAAAACCAACTGCAGAGGTTGAAGATGTGAAAAAACGTTCACATCTTGGTTTTTTCTTAACCTCCAACAAATGTTTCTGAATTTCTGAAACTATCCCAGCATGGTTGATAAGGTGGTATGAAAAGAGACCTATTATCCTACCTTGTACAGGTTAGCATAGGTCTACTGGCTATGCAAAACATTTTCATTACTTTTTTTACACAAAATCATTCGCAGGTAGTGAGATCTTAGAAGAAGAATGAACTTGCTTTAGGACCTCTTGTCACTCAACATTTACTCTTGCATGTGAAAATGGCTGCAAACTAATGTGTAATTATAAAACACCACTGGCATTTGACAAACTATAATGTTTAGTTCTTGCTTCACAATTGGTGACTATATGATGTAAAGCACTTTTAACTGCCTTGTTGCTGAAATGTGCTACACAATTAAACTGGAATTGATTTGAATTGAACCGTACATCTTCGAAAAGCATTAGTAAAGCGTCCTGCGTAACCAAAACCAACATTTGGTTTCTGAATGGTAAGGAAACAACAACCAGCTAACCAAACATCCTGGAGCTCAGCTTCCATTACTTTGTAACGGCGCAGTGACCATTAATTATGACTTGACAACTGGGAGGTTTTTGCTTATTTTACAAACAAAAAATATGAACCTATAGCCTCCAAATTTTTTCAGCTTTTTTTAAAAGACTGTTTTTAGAATCAGTTCAGACCCAAATGGAAGCATAAAACGTGCAAAATATGAATTTTGCAACCGACGTCACCTTTAGAGTTAAAGGAATCAAAAATTTAGTTTTACAGTCGATTGAGTTTAATATGGGTTTTCTTTCTAATCAGGCATCTTTGTGAGCTCTCTCTGTGACGGGATGGTTGTTCTGCGCATGCCGTGCGAGGATAACAAACAGAAGGTACTGCAGGGTGTGCTGCTTATCTGTGTGAACCAAAAATGCAGCTAGTTTAATCCCAGCTGTGCCTCCCTCAGGGCGACGCTGTGCTGCACTGCAGCCATGTGATCGAACTGGTGACCAAACTGGCCATGATGGCCAGCAAGACTAACTACGTCAACGTCAGCCCTGGCAGGTCAGAACTTTTTTTACTGCTCTGGTCTTCTGGAGTGATGAATTTTGCAAACTGAACTCACAATCTCGTTCTGTCCTGGTTGTGCAACATGGGGTGTGGATCGCAGCATTCGGTTTACCGTGTCCAGAACCAAGGAGGGAATAATAGATTTCATCAGGGGTTCAGAGTTGAAGGTGGCCAAAGGCAAAAGAGGACATCTGCTGGTGGTGAGTCAGCGGCTGTTCTCCGGTCATGCAGAGAGGCTGCGTGGGAGGGAGTCTCTGTTTTTGTATGAAAGAAAAAAAAAAACTTCCATCCAGCTGACTGTGTTGAAACTGTGTTTTCCTCTTCAGACCGCTCCTCAGAGCAGCGCCACATGAAGATCCTTTAATCAGCAGGACGATAGTCAGGATGGATGATGCTGAAGTCGGCATCAGATTTGAAGCTTCGTGTTTGGCATCTAAGGGCTCTTTCACTGCTTTCAGATAATCTGCACTGTTTTAAATCAGCTCTAGCTCAACATCAAAGTGCTGCTGCAGCACTGTTTACTTATCATGCCATGAACACGTGGATCTCGGTAAATTAGAAGATGATAAAAACAAAAAGTTGATTCAACCCTTCAGTTCAACAAGTAAATCTAAGACGTTTTCAAGACTGACCACAAACAACAATATACTCTTATTGCTTAGGTTAATTTGAAGGATTTTTGCTTTTATGAAAACATAAGGTTCGGTTTCTCAGAAAATTGGATTATTAATTACAAAAGGGTTTTTTATTACAGAAATGCTACAGCCCGCGCAGTCATGGGGATGAGTGCTGACTTGGGAGAGGTCCAGCAAACCATGTTTAAAAAACCCCCAGGTTCAGCCACAAAATGTCATTTCTAAAGAATCTTGACATTTGCAAAGGACCGTGTCCACGTATTAGAAGGTTAAATGGAGGGGGGGAAAGTGACATGGAAAAAGGCTTAATTGAGAAGATTGTGGGACAAAACTCAGGCAAGAGTTTTGAATTTTAAAACGTGTAAACAGAGATTTGAGTGATTCAAGAACCACTAAACAGAAATATCCAGGACATAAACTAAACGTGTCCTATTACTGATGTTGATTCACTCCTTTCCCAGAGACATTAGAAATGCCTTTCATGGATGAAAAATAAATAAATATTGAACAGATTGCAACAGTTTGCCATTTGTGAAACATTTTTTTCTGTTTTTGATATTTAGACAACCTTAGGTGAAAGGTGGACTAAATTTTAAAGTGTTCAGAAATACTATTTATAAAAAAATCCGAACACAAATTGTCTTAAAGAGTCTGAATCAGAGCAGAATCATTTAGTACAGACTAAACTTCTCTAAATGACGGTTTTCAAGAAGAACCCCATACAAGATGGTCTAAATGCCAACAGAACAAGGTTCCACAAATAATTGTAAGCAAGTGTAAAACAATTTGACAAGTGTTTCAGAATTGAGAAGGTTTGAACACAAGGAATAAATGTTTCACAAATCACAAATTGTGTTTCTGATAATCTGGAATTAGTCTAGAATAATCCAGTCTGAACTAAAAAAGATGCAGTTTCAAGCACAAACACGGTGGTGGTTGCAAAGGGCCCAAACGCAGAAAAAACACAGAGGCAGAAGTGAAGCAAAAAGAAAACCAGCAAAAAGCAATGAAAACCAGTGAGTTCATGTGCTGAGGCAACAGTGGAGAAAGACACGGGGTGTAAGCGTGGTAGTCAAAGAGTAAGGAACGGCTGTGGAAGAGAGCAAACAGGCAGACTGAGGGAAGAAGAAGAAGAAGAATGACACAAAATGAGACTAAATTGAGACCCAAATAAAGTACAAACCCAGGGGGAAAGACCAGACCGAAATCCAAGAGAAATAAATCCAAATGCACAAAGAACACAAGAATTTACAAAGAAATTAAACACAAAGAAACTAAACACAATATGGCAAACTGATAGTAACAATAATAACTACATCTGGCAAGACCTTTTTCTAACAGTAATAAACCCAGAGGTAATTAGAGATGAACACAAAGAAAACCAAAATTACACATGGGGTTGTACGAGATTTTCACTGTGAGTAAAAATATCACGTTGTCACAATATTAAAAGTAAAATGTGAGATATTGTGTAATTGCTTTTATGTGAAAATACAATTATTTGTACTGTTGCTAAATTAACATAAAATCTGCTTTTTCTTATTTTAATAATGTTATGTGCACCATTTATTTAATGTTATTTTGATTTTAATACTAAAAAACATATGATAAATACTGTTGACTTGTAACAGAAATGCTTCTTATGGCACTCGCGCTAAAATAGTTTCTCTTATCTTAATAAAAGTGATGCACTGCATCCACACTGCTGTTTTTTTTAATAGTTTTCACAATATATAGCATTTATCGGTGTTTTTTTCAAAACCAGAATTACTTTCAAGCAGCCAAATTTGCCTTTCTTGTAACCAAGAAAGACGTGTGGGAAGGGAGGGTCAACACTACAAAATGCTAAATAAAACTGATAATTTTCTCTCAATAAAAGCACTTCAAAATGCTGGAGCATCTCTTTAAAAATCAATATCTTGGTACCGGTAACTTGCCAATGCTTTGTTGCATCAATAAATAATTTAAATACAAGTGTCTCAAATCAGAACCTTATGTGTAATAATTGAACCGAGTTTTGACCATTTTAATTGTTTTTAGATCTTGAACTTGAGCTGAGCAACTTTCGTCTAGATTTTTTTAAAGTAGTGAAATGACCCTTTACTCAAATGTCAGATCGGACATTATAACCAAGACTGAAGGACTATGACTCCAAACCTTTCATAGCTGTTGGTTTGGAGCTGCCTGAAAGTATGAAACATGTCTTATGTTATACATTGACTTACAGCAACTACTATTAACTATTTAAGTGTTAGAAACATGAAGTCTTCACTGTTTTTCTCAGTACATTTATTGAAACCCTTCAGCAACACTGTTCAGTACAAAATACGTTCTGTAAAACTCTGTTTCTCTACTCATGAAATGTTCAAATAAACCACTTTAAAAATAAATAGCATATTAATAAATATTATAATAATAATAAATAGCAAATACTTCTTTGGAAAGTCCTGAAGACTGAGGCGGCGGAAAAACAGGATGTTGGGACGTCTGTTGGAGACATGTGTCTAACATCCAATTAGAGGACAGATAGAAACTTTGGGAAATACCCCCAAAAAGCCCTGGGATATTCAGAAGTACATCATTGAAAAAAAAGTAATCCAATGTTTAGATTAACGTTATACAGCTGTTAATCCCATAGCTGTGGGCTGATGGTTCAGTTTTTGTCCTAAGTCTTCTGTCTAAGCAGTCTTTTGTGTCACAAGTGTGTCTTGGAGGCCAGCAGAAGAAAGTCCCTTGCTAGTTTGGTGAGGTAAAGGTTTAAGTCCCTGAGAATGATGTAGCCCTCCACTGTGCTTTCCCACACGGTTCTGGAGCTCCTCAGTCGGTTCTGGAGCGTTGCAGCAGGCGTCGGTCTGACCCAGGAACTCCTTACAACTCTCATCTAGAGGAAGAAAGCAAAACAAAGTTTATCAGACCAGCTGCAGTGTCACTTCCTTTAAAACTCACGTGGACTTTAACAGAGAGCGAGACCAAACAAGAAAAAGAAACAAACAAAAATACATGGGCGTATGTCAGTAGGAGTTGTGGGTACCTGACTGCTGACTTGGCTCATCAGGTCCCGTAAATCCAGCTGAATGTGTTTGATGCTCTGAAGCAAACTGGCTGCCGTCCTTTGTGTGTTCAGCTCCTTCTCCAGCTGCTTCCTTTTCCTCTCCAGCATGCTCCAGTAGGACTGGATGTCTCTGAACGCGCCGTCTAGACGGTCCCAGTCCTGATCAAGCAACAGGAGACAAATATAGGTCCATTACATAACAAGAGTATTGCACATACCCGCCTGTACATGCTTGCAGCTCTGAAAGGGGAATTCCTCTCAAATTTTCTTAAACTTTATGGCCTGCAAGGCGAGGCTTTCGGGTGATGTCACCAGACTTTTTTTTTTTTTTTTTTTTAAGAATTCTAGGGGGAAAAAACTCAACGGAATTAGAAATTCTCAGTAATGTTCGCAAATTACAGTGTGACAGCCGTCACACATCAATGCATCACTGTACATTTTTGTTCTCCATGAATTTGTTCTTTGGCTCTTACCGACAGCTGAAGCCAGTTGCTGAAGTCAGTGGAAAGCAAAGGCAGATCTCTCAAGCGGTGGCTTCGGTCCTCGAAATGTACGTTTCCCATCTGCTGCTCCTTCTGTGAAAATAAAAGTCAGGTATAAAGCAAAAAAAAAAAAAAAAAACGAGCTGAGATGGGCGGTTCTAGGCTGTTGACTAGAACCTGTTGACTGGGTCAGAACTGGGTCAGAACTGATTGCTATGGGGGCTGCACAGTGGCACAGTTGGTAGCACTGTTGCCTTGCAGCAAGAAGGTCCTGGGTTCAATTCCCCGCCTGGGGTCTTTCTGCATGGAGTTTGCATGTTCTCCCTGTGCATGATGGGTACTCCGGCTTCCTCCCACAGTCCAAAAACATGACTGTTAGGTTAAATCAGTCTCTCTCTAAATTCTCCTTGTCGCCAGGGACAGGTCGCCAGTCTGTCGCAGTTGCCCTGCGACCTGTCCAGGGTGACCACGCCTCTCTCCCAGAACGTTCGCTGGAGATAGGCACCAGCACCCCTGGTGACCCCTCTAGGAACAAGGGTGTAAAGAAAATGGATGGATGGTTGCTATGGCTCCTGAACTGACTAAATAATACTAAATTAATTTCTCATGATTATATGCACTGGCACAGAAACTATAACTAATTGATCCCTTGGATCAATTTTGACTTTCACAATATAAAAGATGAATGTAAAATTAAGGTGTTGCACTTTTAGATGCAGTCGTATTGCAATAGGATCACAGTTTTCATCTGCTAGATCTCTTATTATATTTAACAATAAAATATTGTCCTGCTTTGTTTCATTGTTTTGTTCTGACCCCACCCTGACCCCCCGGCAAATTAGCTCCAGATTTAATTAACTTACATATTTCTTCAGAAGGTTCTGCACCCTGGTTCGCGTGGATCTTGTGAGACGAAATGAGTTCTTGTATTTATTTTTCTGGACAAATGGCGATGAAGGAGCAGATTCCACGCAGCTCATTATGCACCAAAGAAGGAAGAAAGCGCACCAACTGGGCATCTGGAACAGACACAGGGGATTCATGTGTTGCAAGCTAAAATCACGTTTGAGAGATTACATTTTCTTAAAAAGATTATTAAAGTTGGACAACACTGAACCAGATCATGCAGCTGGATTTGAGCCACCGCTGCCAAATATAGAAAATAAAACAGATGTTACTTTGCACATTTACGGGAGTTTTCAAATATTTCTGAAAGAAATTCCACACCACAACTTTAGTCTTTCCCCAGACATCTGCTTACCAAGTATACACTTCATTTCTTATGCAATTCAATACCACCGTTTCTGGCGGAGTTGCACAAACACATAAAACAGAAGTGTCCCAATTCCTCTAAACACTTTCAATGTGGAAGGAAGTATTTAGGCCTTCTTTTAGCGCAGCAAGGCAGCCTGCAGGCAGCAGACCCCACTAAGGAAGGATGTTGCAGGCAAAAAAGATGAAGTCAGATTGCAAAACGTAACTTTCCTATTTCTGTCCTGCAGTTCTGCTGAACTTTGCTGTTGAGAAGGAAAAAGCCAATATTCCCATTTATGCTAGTCTTTTTATGTAATTGCATCATGTGTTGAGACTAAATGACTCAGTGTATCTGTCACACAATGCATGATGAAGCCTCCCATTTCTCTGCTGTGTATCAGTAATGGATTAATAGTTTATAGTTGATAAGAGTATAGTTCATTGAAGATCAAGTAAACAAACAGCAATCAGTGGCTTACAAAGACAATAAATATACAGGTGTAATATCTGAGTCAGACACTCAGGGCCTCTAATATAAACAAGCAAAACATTTCCATTAAATTGTTAATACACAGATATGTGTATTAACAATACACATATAATAACAATTAACTATATATATATATATATATATATATATATATATATATATATATATATATATATATATATATATATATATATATATATATAGTAGTTGTTGAATTTGGCTTACCTTCAGGGTGATGTGATGTGCAGCTTTGGCGAGTTTACTAAATCAAACTTACCACAGCTGCTGTTTATATTCATTTATATACTTTCAGTTTCTGTCTTCTACCCCTCTCCTCCCACTCTTTCTCTCTCTCGCTCGCTCGTCTTGCTCTGTTTCTCTCTCTCTCTCTTTCTCACCATCTTTCTGTCTTGAAAAGTTTCACCTTCTTGTGGTCAGTGAAGTGTTTCTTAACGAAACACATGAACGAGAGCAAGAGCAGGAAAACACCTCATTGCCGTGACACAAACTTGCCAGATTTTTTTTTTTTATTTGACTAGAGAAACATTGAGATGTACAGCATTGTGTACCCCAGCAGTGAGATTAAACCAAGGAATTATTATTTTGTGTAAAACTTAAAATCCTAAATTCTGAAACTTCTACTTTTTTTTTTTTGTTTTTTTTGTCAAGTTCAGCCTTCAAGCCTGAGCATTGAGTCAGCCTTGACTGCATCTTGGGGAAATCTTTCAGGAGTCTCATGATTCTAGTACTCAATTACTCAGTTTCAATGTATCTCACAAGGGAAATAAATACTCTAGAAAAGACCCTGTCATTATGATTATTTGGTCACTTCATTACTGGAAACAGTAAATATTTCCCAACAGCTGGAAGAAAAAGGATTGATGAAAGAAAAAAACATGGCTTTCTGTTGTTATTATTATTATTATTATTATTATTATTATTATTATTATTATTATTATTATTATTATTATTATTACTGCCTGAACCTATCTTCTCCTTTTTAGGTCAAGTAGAATTACCAAACCTATTTCTATTTTCTAAATAAAAATAATGAGAGAAAGAATAGGTCATTTTTATTAATGAATGTCTTCAAAGTAAGAAATTTACATTCAGAATGATTTCTATCTCTTTAGGTGAAATATGGGTCATAGCTGCAAGGAAACATATAGAATTGGAAATTTTCAAATCTTTTTTTGCACTTCAACTTGACTGCCGGGTAAAATTTACCCGAACAATATCTATGTAAAAAGTAGACCCAGGGGTTGGTACAGATGTGTAAAATAAATAAATTTTCAATTTATATGTAGAGTGAACCTATTAAGACAAATAGAAAAAGTTTCATGCAAAAAAATGTCCAACTATTTTTAAAAAGAATTTAAAGAGCTGATGATGATATCATGACTTTATAAACCTCTGTGAGATTATCATGGCACATCCGTCACCTGTGGATGTATTTCAGGAACATACCTAGAACACACTGCTTTCATTTTTAGAAAGTCCAAGTCTTCCTCCTGGGTCCGAGCGCCAAAGACTTTCATTTGTCAATTAAATTTTCTAATACCACTCTCTCTCTCTGTGTGTGTTTGAGTCTTTCCAGGTTGAAATGGTTTGTCAACTTTACTTGTGTATGACTAAAAACAAATGTGAATATTGTCAAAATTAAAACACAGGCATAGCTCTCCCAAAAATAGCTACAATCATACAATTGTGAATAAAATTTAAAAAGTTGTGAAATAATAATAATTCTCCAAATACCCTGTTGTTATTTGACTGAAATTTATGTTTTTTCATTTCTTCATTTACACTGACTTATTTGTAAATACCAGTTTTCCAGAGAACGCTGAAATTAGATCTCTGCTTCCTCACTATATCAGCCCAGAGGCGTAATGCAGCTATTTTCATTAAATTGAGTTTGAAAAGTCTTCATAAAATCTCACCATAAGAATTTCCACTTAATGGATATTCTGACGTGTGTAGAAAAAATAGCAACTTTCCTCAAAAAATCTGCTTATTTCATTTTTTAAACATGAAAGAAAAGAAAATCTGACACACTTCTCCATCACGATAAGTAGCATCACGAGAAGGTTTCAACATCATTTTCAGCATGACACATCAGGAATTCACCTAAGCTAAGCACTCTTCTCTGAAGACTTTCTTGATGCTGGCCAGTGTTGATTTTCAGGCTGTTCAAATTATGTGAAATCCCAAGTTTAGTTGTTGACAGAAGTTTATGTGGTTTTTTTGGTTTTTGTAGGAACCAAAATTTCCTTGAATCGTTATGAGATTTTTTCCTCAACACTACATTCTAAAAACTGCTTTAGTTAAATTGGCTAATTGCCATCTTCAGATAGTCTCTGTTTGAACTCTGCTCGCTTATGAAACATTTTCTGCTCTTTTCTGGAACAAAATGCACCATTGCCTAGCAACCTCTCAGCCAATAGAATGAAAGTGTTGTACAGGGTGCGTTTGTTTCCTTCTAGCGGGTGTGCCTGTGTGACTACTATCGATTGTAGCAACCTGCGCCACCCACTGCATGCAGGGAGAAACAACGGCCTCAGCTTTCTACTCCATGTTACACTAAACATCCGCTAGCCGTGTGCTACTTATTGCTAACAGCCTTCTGATATTAGGCAGGTGTTTGTTCACCCAACCAAATCCCAACCACCCAAGAGTCCAAGCAGAAAAATTCCCCTATAGTGTTTTGGATGTGACAGCAAAGGGGTTAAACACCATAATTTAATGATGCTATCGTTTCTTTTTAAAGTTAGCTCACTTCTAACCCGGCAGCATTTGGATTAATAATCCAGCTGTTTCTGTGATCATTAAAACCAAGTCTTCATGAGGGGAAGTCCCGTTTTTTTCTTTTAAAAAATAGAAGAAAAAAGAGAGTATAACCCCTTATGTCTATTTAAAGTAAAGCATTGCTCAGCTTTACAGTGACAGTTTGAGAGTGTGAGTCAGTAGACTTTCAGTGACTTATTTACTGTCGAAACCACAGCAAAACTCACTTCCGCCACTACAGAAGGAGCTAAACATTAAGCAAGCTAACAGCCAACATTGCTAAACTCTCATTGTTGTTCTATATGAATGTTAGAAACAAAGCATTATATGGCACTTAAAAAATGTTGGCTTCTTCTAGTAAAAGTAGTTTTAATCAATTGTGACTCCTTGGTTGAGTTACATAAGACCACCATTTTGAACAGCCTGAGCAGCCCCTTAGTCTAGGTTGACTCATGTCCACTTTCCACATTCTGTGTAGGAACTTCATCAGTTCATGACAATCCCCAGGTTTTCATTGTTTTTCAACAGACATGCTCAAATTGACTGGCACAATGAATATTTGACATCCTCCTGGAGCAGCTGAGTAGTGGATGGATGATTATGTTCTTAAATAGTTTTATTTGGATAATCTTTCTCCCCAATTGTCCGGTTTTATGCTCAAAGCAGTCTTATTCCTGCATTCCATTTGGCTTTAAGTTGGATGTTTGAGAGACATTACTTTCTTGATTCGCTACAACAGAGAGAATCGTTTGTAGGGAGACTGACTGTATCAGTAAAGCCATTACTGATACAGTAAATGTTAAACCAGAATATTTGAGTGCATGGAGGAAGTAATAATAGTAACAGTGGCAAACATGTTAACTGGCTTTCTAAACTATGAAGGTCGGAGTACCAGAGCCTGATCTGGAACCAGTTTGGATCCGGTTAAGCTTCGTATTTCTTTCCGGCTCGGTGGATCTGTTGGTAAAATGAAAAGCCGTTACTGACTGTATCAGTAAAGCCATTACTGATACAGTCAGTAACGGCTTTTCATGCTAGGTGTTGTCACATAGAAAGCAGTACAAGACTCTGTAAACCCATTCCAGAACCTATGTTTCTCTTAGGAACTAGTAACAAAGTCTAGCCGGTTCAAAAATGTAAACAAAAAGACCCCCAAAATCAATAGCTTCCATGTAACTCAAACACTGAGAATCAAATCTGAATGGTGAACACTAGAACACTAGACTAACTAGAGAACACTATGAATGAACTAATGAACACTAGATGAACACTAGACTAACAAGACACCTGATTTCATAAGATTTTTATTGATTCACTACTTTATATTGATATTTGTATGTAAAATTATGGATTACGCTTTAATATCTTCCAGTTAATATAACAGAAAGACTTGTTTTACTATGCTGGACTAATATAAGTCACCAATTTCTATTAGTTTTAATTAATTTCCTTCTTTATGTTCAAATTTGATGGGGAAATAATTGATCATATATTTACTATAGCTTTCAATGTGGCTACTAATTTGTATGTCATGAAGGAAAGTATTAAAATATAATTCATAATTCATGCCATCCAGAACAACAAATTGGTGACAGAGTGCATTTTTCACACTGCTGATAAATGTGTTTCTATGTATGAAGGTGTCAAAGATCCTGCAAGTCACATGGACACAAAAAGGCTGTGCAAAGAGAGAGTTCATATATATATATTCCCTCCACTTTTGACACTGTGTCTCTGCTTTAGTTAAACAACCCAGAACCCTGTGCTGCATTACTATAAATGTCCCACGACTGAACAAATACCACATGGCCTCCACTCTCCTTCTCAAACACACACACAACATGGCAACAACATTAAAATACACATATCCGACCAGTTTTACTTACTGGGCTGATACCAATGTCGATACTGATATATTGTGCATTCCTTGGAATTATTTACATTTTTCCTAATCTTAAATTAGATTGTTTGTTTTTTTATCCCACAGTTATTAAATTAATTTATATAAATGTTCTCAATAAAATCTATAATAATTGACATAGTAAAACAAACAGTGCTAAATATCTTGTATCAAGACATGACCATGTCTTATCTTGCTGGTAAATTTTATTTTAAATTCTTTGTCACACTACTTATTTTCAATGTACGGTTGTGTCAGCATACATTACTGTCTTAGGGGCACGTAAATAAGGGGCATAATTTCCCTTTTGTGTCAACCATTATAACCACAACCTGACCAACATGCAGTTTTTAATGCCAATTTCTACTTTTAAGTTATTTCAAGCTTATCTGTTACTCAGCAACATGCATGTATGTTTCCTTGTTATTTGCAGAAAGTATTTCCACTCAAAGCACAAGGGATTTTAAAAGTTTAATAAATGTTAGCAAAATTTGTACCCATTTCTATTTTGTATGGCTTGTTGATTCATTCATTTGCCTGGTAAATTCACGTCTTCTATTTTGTAAAAAGAGATATTGGTTCTGATGAAACTTGCTGAAAGTGTCAATTTTTCAGTGACAGAAATAAAACAATGTAACTACAAAAACATTAAGTTTCTTCCTTATAAACTATTTGTGACGATCAATACATAATTTCTAACTGAATGAAAACTGCAAGAGAATTTGCTTGCCTGGGGTGATTCCTTTTGGGGGGAACTAATGTTGTGGTTAATAAAGGGGGAAGAGCCACATGAAGAAGGGCTTTCCTCATTTTCACTACCTCTTTTGAAACTTACCGATATGGTAATACTAGTTTTCCCATGTGACACTTGCAATTTACTATCAATCTATTACCAATCTTGTTCACTTGTGGTTTCAAAAACCGCTTTAGCTTTAGTTTTAGTTTTAGTTTTCCTTCCAAAAAGTGCTTGCAAGTCTGAAAAGACACCCACTCATGCAATTCATTTTATCGTAAATTGCATACCGGCACATGTGTTAATCATGTGCATTGCAAGGAGGGCTAAGTCATGTGGCTTTTTTTCTCCATTTTAATCAATGTTGTTAAAGGGCTAATGAAGCAAGCAAGAAAATAGCACTCTTTGTTTAATTTCACATACACATTGTGGTCATTTCATTCTTCAGAACAAAGAGGTGAGAGTAAAGTGTAACTCGCAGAACATTCATGAATTTCTGATTAACTAAATGCAATAGGCAAAAGATGCAGGTTCAGTGGTAATTTCAATAAAAAATGAAGAGAAAAAGTTTTAAAATGCAGGAAAACCAGAATAAAACAAAATGTAATGTAAAATAAAGCCAGACATGAGACACAGTCATGATTGTGGAGAAGTCACCTCCACGGGAGGTGACTGTAGTTGACAAGACGAACCGGCAAGGAGTGACTGACAGTGAGCAACTTAAATACTGGGGAGGTTAAAAGGTGAACAAAAGACCTGGGCTGATGAGATAACTGATTACAGGTGTGACTGGAGGGAGCCTGAAGCAGATTGAGGAGACATAGAGAGAGAAAGTGGCACAGGGGGCGCTGAAGAGTACACAGGGGAAGAGGATGGCCATCTAACCCTAAAGAAACATAAAACTAAAGTATCAAGAATAACTATAAACATGAAATTAACCTACCTGGAAACGCTAAGAAGAACTGAACTAGAATTATCTAATCAAAGAAAAGACTAAGGAATACAAAATAATCAGACTTGAATAAATAAAACTCTAAAACAACCTGGGATTCTAATAACAACAAATATAAGAACACAAACTGAAACTAGAATAACTAAGAAAGAACTAAACAAAAACATGGCTAGTCTAAATAAAAGAGAAACTTAGAAACATAGAAATAAACAAAACCCCAAACCAAGTTCAACAAGCTTTTTCCACCTTAAAGACTTTCATACACCAGACTGTTTTTCATTGTTGTCTGCTGTCCTGAGCAAATCAGCAATGTTCAGTGCTACTTCAGAGTTACCATGGATATCATGGCTAATTCCCTGACTAATGCTTTCTCTCTTTCTCTCTCTCTGAGGAGATGGAGAGATGCAATTATCTTTCATTTTCTCTCTCACACTCGCTTTATCTTTCTCTCTCTCCTCATGGTTGGTCACCGATGTTCTTTAACAAACCTCTGAGACCTTCACAGAATAAATGCATTCTGATATGACATTCCTTACAGATGCATTATTTACTCACCAGATGGATTCTGGAGGCGACTGGATGAATTTAATTCTATTTTCAGATTTAAATTTATAAGGAACTTTTAAAACCACTTATAACATTTCTTCATTCAAAAATTATGCTCCACTTGGAGTCTGTGTTTCATTCAAAATCCCCCCAAAATATATTGAAGTTTGTGACTGTATTGCAAACACATGAAAAAAAAATTTCAAACAGTATACATTTTTGTCTGCTAAATAAAGGCACTGCATACAGAATATGCAGGGGAAAAAATTAATATAGCCAAAACATTTTCTAGCATTGCATTAAAAATAATCCATCCATTCTGTTAAAAACAACTTTAAATAGTGCCACCTGATTAAATGTTAACTCTAGTGTATAAAGACACATATATTTTGATTAATCAGACTTTTTAAACAATCCAGAGAATAGATTGTTCTATTAGTACCATTAGTAAAGGGAAAGAAACAAACACATGCAACACCAGTCACACTCAAAGACTTGGGAACAAAACAAATGTGTTAAATGTCATTCTCTGTTTGGTCCTATTTCTTACATTTCAACTACATAAGCATTAGACTTTTGATTTAGTTCAATTAAGCTTATTTCCTTGGCCTGACACTAAATTACAGCAAACGTCATCTCAAGGTACTGCAAAGTAAAAACCGTCTTAATGTTTTAGAGCAAGTAAGCCAAAGTTTCATTACGTTGGTTTACTTGGTCAGCACTCGATATTAAATAAATGTTAAAATCTGTGTGACTTTATGACCTTTATCTTTAAAGTAAATTCTGCCAGTACAGTTTAACTTAAAACGCGACGTTTAATGTTTTAGTTTCAAATCCTGATTGTAGTTCAGGGAAAAATTTACTTCTTATAAGATTGCCTTTTTGCAGAACTACTCTCCCCGTTAGTGGCGAAGCCCTTTCCCGCTCCCTCTCATATAATGACTCATAAAATAACGACTCCTTGGAAATGTATTTCAAAGTAGTTTCTTTTTTCAATTTTCTTTGGATGAACTAGGAGTTTTACCAAACATGTAGATACATTTTTTTTATATCTACATTGATCTCCAGTGCAAAATGCTAAATATTCACAAACAGTTTCAAATATTGTACAACAAAAATATTTTTTTAATTCATCTATCCTACTTGATATGTACTGAATTTTTTATGAAGTAGAAAAAAAGCAGTTCCACAAAAAGTATGGCCTCTGTATGGAACATTTTTCCAATTTGTAAACTATCACTGTTTTCCTTCCACTTCACAATCATTCACCAATTTGTATTAGTCTTTTATACACAATATTGATCACATATTAAAATTTCTGATTATAAATTGAAAGACCTACTAATATATTTTACTACATAAAAGCCTGTATCTTTGTGGAGATGTCATTATTGAAATAGATAATGATTTAAAAGCTCTTTGCATGTTAGTAAACCAGAATATTTCAGCCTGCAAATAACCCATATTTAGCTGCAGACTCTAATTTCCACCTGCAGCCTGTTGCAGTTTGATGTATAGAAAAGAATAAAAAAATTAAATGATGGGATTGTTGAATTACAAAGTATTGGAAAAGTTATACAGGAGAAAATGAAAATATACTAAATAACAGTTACAAACCCACATGTGCTTACAAGTATGCCAAGAGACTAGTCACCGTCTTACAGAAAATTGCCTGCATGTATTGTTCTTCAGTTCTGCCACAGTTCCAAGTATAAGAAAAAAGTTGAGGCCTCCATCAAGAGCTTTTATGGGAAAAGTTAGGACTTGTGTAAAATATTATTCATTCATGAATAATGATCATGTAACAAACCTCTGGAAGACCTTTGTTGCCCATTTCCTTAAAGCTGTGCATGTCTAAGGAACATCACTGCCATCTGAAAGACATCCAAGCATATTTTGTGGTTCTGTACTTTACCTCACATGAACTTTCCTTCCCCTTAGAGGTCATGCTCACACTGAAGGGGTCTTGAAGAAGGCAGCGAGATGTTGAACAACAGGCAAGGACAGCTGGACAAACACAACAGAGAAGCTGGACTAAACATTTGATCATTTGGGTCACCACCTGGGGAGTCACAAGTTGACATGCTAAGACGATGTGATGTTTGAAGTCCAGGAGGGGGCTATCGTCCTGGGTATTCTTTACACAAGCATCACACTCTGTGCCAGGCTCTGGCTCTATAAAAGCAGCTGTTGGTTCACAGACAGACAGATGTGCTCTTGGTTGCTTCCTTTTTTGCCATCTCTAACATTATTTTGTCACCGTTGTTGGATCAGGAAAATGTTTGCAACCGTCGCGCTTCTGGTCTTCATGTGTCTGACCACCACCACCCATGCAGACCATCATCATGAGCCTTGTCGTAAGACACTTTTAATACTTCTGTTGATACCCTTTTGTCTATTTAAGGTTGAGGATTTTTGATACTTTCTGCAAAGGTTGTATAGTTTTATTTTTCAGTGTGGTTTGCCTGGTGGATAAATGTGCATTACTCTTTTGTTTCAGATACACACAACATGACTGGATTTATGAGTGTGGTGAGTCTTTATCTTTATTGTGATTAAGATCTAACCAGTAATGCAAAAAACTTAAAATGTTCTTGTCTTTGAAATTAACCAGATGAATCTGAAAGGTGAAACAAAAGCATTTGGGTCATTCACTTATGACTCAGTGGGCAAGAAACTGAGGTTCAGCTCCAACGAGAGTCACCCGGCAGACACATCACTTGATTTGGACCTGCTGATGCTTTTCGATGAGGTAGCTCATAAATTTCACCCTTTCCCCCTCCAAAGAAATGTCTCATTGAGGTTGTTTCATGACCTGACAAGTGAATATGTTTTTGCTTTCAACAGGGGATTTTCTATGAGATTGACATCAAAAACCATAGCTGTGAGAAGAAAAAGCTTCAAATGCCCTTGCATCCTTTTGACATTCCTGATGATGCCAAGTTTCACAGTACAGTGACCACCGGGAGTTCCTCCATTAAAGGCGAGGGACTGAAAGTCAATATCTGGACTGGATCACTGACAAATATGAAAGGTGGGATAGTTTCTATGAGATGTGACTTCAGTATGGCTTTATAACTTCAGCAATTTTCAAGTTTGATTTCTGATTTCTCTGTCAGGTTCATACTCCATGTCTGTAACCACGGGATGTTTGCCAGTATCCACTTTCTATTTCACTGAAACCACATCATTCTTCTTCAGGTTAGTTTTAGGTGGTTCTTTTGGGCATGTAGAAACAGGATGTAATGGGTAACGTTGCCAAATTTCCCTGTAAATTTCATGCTTTTTTTTTTTTTTTTTCTTCACAGCAACATGGATGTCGAACTGGAAATCAAGGATCCTGACCTCCTTGTGGTGCCCTCTATTTGTCTCGAAAAGCCTGTGGAAGACACCCCCGAGGGAACAGTAAACAGCTTCCTCAACGAGTTCATGTAGATGAAACCTGCTAGTGAAAAATGAAACTCGCATCAAATCATGACTTCCCAGAATTATTTTTGCTTTTCTTTAGTTTTTATGCTTAGCTCCAGTTTTTCTTTTGATGCTCCACTTCATCCCACCTTTTTTTTTAATCACGTCTCTCTGCCCTGAGAAAAAAAAAACCCTGTGCTGAATTGATATTGGATTTTGATGCAAGGTGAAAATCTATGGTAAGGATTGCGTAATTAGAAAAGAAAACTAACAAATGATGGCTGTTCAAATTTGTACCACCACTGACAAAACATGTAAAATATGATTCATAAAAATGTCGAAGCTGCCAAAAGTGTGATGTGTTTCATTTTTGCCAGTATTTTTTTGTTTGAACAAAAATGATTTACAGTAAAGGTGTGGTTTGGGTCACGGAACATTATAAACTTAGCCAAGTCCAGAAACCTTTCAAAACATTTTTTTACACAAATGAATATTAAATTAATGTTAAGCATGTTGCTATGAGTGTCCCAATCCAGAAAAGAAACAAATTGTTATATGTTTCCACATGGGATTATTTAAATAAAATCATAAACAAGCACACTAAATAATAAATAGAAATATCAAAGCATTCTTCAGACGTGTCATCAATACAATATAATGCATAATTTCATAATTCAGTGTGTGTCAATAGAGTTTTAATTTTTCACTTGCATAATTGTTCGCAATTTATTTAAGATTTCATTGTACGTGTGCTGTGTGTGCACTACAGCACAGGAACAGCACAATGAATAAAGGTATCAAATGTGATTGGTTACCATAAATAGCATGTTAACTTACAATCAGTTACTTTAACTGTTGCATTTCTATAGCCACCCACTGACCAACTCCCCACCTTCAGGAGAAAGATTACTAAATTCAATAAATTTAATAAATTATGAATTCTTAAATTACTGCAAAACATGCAAAGAAATTTAAACCCTCTCTGCACCCAAAAATGATTATATTATAGAGTTCAGGTAATTGCAGGAACTTTTCCATTGTTTCATAGGTTTGACACTACTTGTCCTCCGTTTCAGGAACTTTCTGTACAATGCCTTATTACACTCTCACTTTTCTGTTTTTCACTTAAGCTTCATCATCCTGTTAGTGTTAGTATGTGATTTCCCTTTTGTGTTTTTACTTATCTTAGCAGCTTTGAAAGTGAAAACATGTTGTGCTGAGTTTACTTAAAATTTAAGCAAAGCAAAGTGGAGAATGAAAAAACAAGATAGTGTCAGGCTTAAAGAACAAAATAATAAGCACAAAAAAATCCCCCACAGACCTGAAACAGGACCTGAAGGAAGCATTATATTTCTGAAGATCATCAATTTGTGTTTGAGTAATGATCTCAAATCACAAAGTTATTTGATTGATTGTTTATGTTCCTACTGCTAATAAAAAATTACGACAAACTACCATCTTGGTCAGCAATAGCTTAGAAAAAGCAAGTATTGTGTATAGAAAATACATAATACCACCTCTTTAATGTTTCAGGATGCAGCCCTAGCTGTTTTGACATAACTTGTAGAAATAAAGCACATCATTGTTTTGATGTTTTGGGATTGTTGTGAAGCCTACATCTTCGTGTTTTCCAATGGAAAACTTCAGCTTGATCAACTTCTTTATTTTTTAACAGCATTGTTGAGCATAGAGTGCTTGGGTCCCTCTTGTACAGGCTACACAAGTCAACAAATCATATGAAGCTGATATATTTTACTATTTTCTAATTTATTTATTTACTTCAGAAAAATAGAGGGACAGACTTATTCAAAAAGGTTTTTCTTGGGACAAAAAACCCCCCAGTACGTAAAAGGAAAAGGGGGGTTTTGAAGACATTCAGAAATAAAGTTGTTAATTGCATGGGAAAATGTTAAATAATCATCTCGAAACAGTTGCAAAATGACTACAAAATGAGGAAACCAAGACCACTATTACCTTCCTTTGTGGTGGTTAACCTTAAAGTATCATTCTAAGAGCGAAGTGTATGACAAGGTCACAGAAGAACCCTTGGTAATTTTTAAGCAACTGGAAACACTTCTCACGTGTCGGGAGAAAGCCAGATGATTGATATTAACGGAAGAATTATTTCTGAAATATCCTGTTTATTTGTGAAGTCCACTGGAGTTCTCCACGATAAGCTTCAATGTGAGCTTTTTCATGGTAGTTAGATACATTTCTCCAAAATGGTTTGCTGGATAAAGGTAGTTCACGTTACTGCCACAAATGTCAAAGACTTTTATTTGAGCTAAACATAATTTTGATGTGGACAGAGAATGATAAAAAAAGATGTCACAAATAAAAATCTGAGAAGTGTGATGCACATTGACAATCTTCTCCCTTTACTCTACTACCCCAAAATAAAATCTACTTCTTCTTCTACTATTGCTTAGCAGACTGGGACTATTTTATGTCATTTGGTAATTATGAATTGGAGCAAAAAAAAAAAAAGAGAGATAAAATCTCATGAAGTTCCTCAAAGGTTTATCGACTTACCTGCTGTTTGGAGCAGAAAGGGGTCCAACAAAATGGGGGTGCTAAATGAAATGTATGCCACAGTTTTGAAACGTTGACTTTTTAAAATTGAACACCAATTATCCTCTTTCTTCCTTAGGTCATTAAAGATATTTTATAATACATTAAAGTGAAAACATATAAAACAAAAACAAAAAAAGACAAAGAAGAAAGAAGAAAAAAGTACTAAGAGTTATTCTAAGAAGTCTACTAATACAGCAGGGTAGCCTCTGTATGCATTTATTTTCAAGTAATTTTCTAATTAATTCCGCAATAAAGAAAAACAAACAAACAAAACAACTACAAGGAACACAAACAAACAATCAAACTTTGATGAAAGTTAATATTTTTCATCTAAATGCCTAATTCACCGTACAGTTGTATGTTTCAGTGTCATGTGTGAATTCTTACCTGCAGTACACCATGCCACCAAGAGGTGTCGTTGTACGCTGCATGAACAACGACAAAATACACAGTGTACCTTGCTATGTTAGCCACCAAGGGGCTCCTTTACGCTAGCTGAAAAATAACCCAAAAATTTAGAGAGGTAGAAAGTGACAGCTTGTTTTGGAAATTAATGAAAACAATCAATGTACAAAGCCCGCAACGTTTTACTTATTTGGTTTCTGTACGTCTTTGAATTAAAACGAGGTAAGTTGTAAAATGGCGGATAGCTAACGTTAACATCTTGGTAGTTTGCTGTTGATGCCACTGTTCTTGTTCACTGAGGAGACACTTGAGAATAATGTCACCTGTAGGTGTTAATGCATAAATCCACTCCTGTAAGAATACTTTAAAAATAGCAAGGAAAAATAACTGTATCTTATGGCTTCAGATAGTTTTTATATGCTAATAGTATTGTTAGCCATTCGCTGCTAACGGTAAAGCTAGCTAAGCTTAAAAGTATTGGGATAATATTTATATATGTATGCCCAAATATTAAAGTGAACATCTGTCTTTTCAGATAGGTAGCAATGGTTATAAAGAAGTGAAGACTGTTGTCTAATGGAAAACATTGTCAATGCTGAGAGTTAATGCCTCGTATTAATAACATTGGCTCGGATTAGGCAGATCCGTCATATCCAGGTCGTACATCAGACAGAGCTGAGAGTGAGCAGGAATCACTCTCCAGCCTCCCAAACATCTGCGTCTGGGATCTTCTTAAGTCGACAACAACGCTTGACAGAAATGTACTGAAATCATCCGCTAGAGTGAAGACTCAAGGTGGCGTGAAACTAGACTTTTCCTGTAGTGTGATGTTTATTTTACAACAGTACTGTTGTAGAGGCGCTAAAATCTAGTTTACATGTCCATTTATGGGGTTTAAAATCAGCCACTCTCTGCCAGACAGAGTAATCTGTGTGCTCTCTTTGTTTGGGAGCCTAATAATGTGAACCTTCAAATATGTCCCTTTATTCAGAATACAGATTTCAGGGTTGAAGTATATCATACTAATTCATAAATAAGATTTTGCTTCTTTTTTTTTTAGCCCATCTGCAGCCACAGTAATATTTGTGGTAAATATAACAGGCATTGTTACAAGGAGTGGAATGGCTGTGCTAATGTGGATTTATTTACTACTGGCCCAAATAAAAACTTTTTATGTTTATAGTTTTTTTTTTGTTGTTGATTCAGTGATTATTAAAATTCAAGACTGTTGAGGCCAGTGTGGCCCGTCAGACAACTTATTTTTAACATTTTCGCTAAGGAAATAAAAAATAGTTAAAATACTGAGAAATATAGCATCCAGGGTTTTAAAAAGCTCAGTTCACTTGTAGTCTTTAGGACATAACACAAGCACAAACACTATACAAATATTTCTTGGTAATTTACAGTAAGTACTTTAACTTAGATATCTAAAAGACACTGAAATTATCCGAGAAATTACTGATGTTAAGGTCTGGGGTTCATTAGTCCACATCGATTTTATTGTGTTTTTTCAAAAAATTATACACGCATTTTTTAGTAGGTAGGAAAGCCTAAATAAAGAACACAAATCAAGGCCTGTCAAAACACTTAAGGCTTTTATTAATTAATTAACATTTTATCATGCCTTTTACTATTTCTTCTCATATTGTAACTTTCAGGACACATTGGTATCTATATATAAAGTTGGCTGTTTAATGCCAACAGAGATTATTAAATATCTCTTTTTACATGCTGCATTTTTAGATTATGTTTATAGCACCAATAATAAAGTTAAACTAACGACCGTTGTAAATAATTAACTGAGTTAAAGCAGAAAGATATAGTAAATTGGCAAGTTCTAAGTGTAATGGGATTTTATCATTTTATGCTCTTTGCTTATGGCAACGTTTTCACACCTTTGCATGATCCAACACTTACTTTTTTCATGGCAGGAAACAGTGACAGTGCAGTAACAGTATGTGCACTCTTTGTCTAGGACGTTTGTTCCTTCAGTGACCTGTGTTTTTGTATGTGATGTTGAGGTAGAGGAAATCTTTTCAGCAAAAGTTTGTCGGCACACAAGTAAACTACAGGAAGTGATGTTACATCCCTAAATGTGAGAGATAAGAATGATTTAAAGCTGGAGGAGGGAAGAAGATGTGTATATATTTAGGCTGACTGTGTGCTTTTAGAGCAGATCAGAACTGTGCAGAGTTCTTACTCGTAAAAAAAATAGCCTGACCAATTCTGAAGACCTTCTCTCAGTCGTTTTTATTCAACTAGGCGTTGAAGTTCAGCTTTTCAAAACACAAGCAAATAGTTTAACAAAGAGGTAAAAATAAAATAATGTTGGTTTAATTTTTTTGGTTTCAGGCTGATGAATTTATAATGGTGAGAGACGAAATGAGTCAGTGCAGTACTTGAGGAAAGCACCCCCATTTGACCTTGTGGGAGATTCATTGTTTCTGTTTTGCTTCCTGCTTGTTTTTCATAATGAGAAAAAAAATAGAGCTGCATTACACACTGTAACAGCCAAGGAAGAGAAAAAGAAGAGCTTTTTTTCTCAGATGGGAAGGGGAGGGTGTGAAAACAATGGCTGCATTCCACTTGGACGAAGAACTTGCTAATATAAAACAAATTTCTGCTGAAAGTGGGAACGCATTCCGCTTGTGCGCTTTTGTATGAAGGATATTTGCTGAACATTTTCAAAAAGGAGAACTAAATTCATAAGTAACATAGATTAAATTGTACACTTACTGCGATAAGTGTAAAATGTTTGAGTCTATATATATATATATATATATATATAAAGGTAAAAACTTTTATGCCAGTTCGACTATCATAAATTAGAGCTTGTGAAAACAAGAAATCAAGTTTCTCAGAAAATTAGGGAGGAAGATCAATAAAAATACAAAAGTGCTGACTTGATGCCCTCTACATTTAAGGTAAAAACCACTGAAGGTCATTGGTAGGGAAGCAGGGAGTTCCCAGAAAGCTGCATCAAAAAGTATTAATGGAAAATTGAGTGGAAGGAAAACGGCTGGTAGAAAAAGATCTACACGTTTTTGGGATCTCACTGCAGCCCTGAGAGGACTGTGAGGCAAAACACAAAAAACTTTGCGCTAACGCAGAAGTCATCAAGCACCGCCACACAGAGATGTCTCCAGGATAGGGACTAGAACTGTTGCACGCCTTGCTTCAGGCTCAAACAAGGCATGCAAAATAGTTGCATAATTAATGAGTTATTGCTCCTATGTATTTTTAAATTTTCTGAGAAACTGACTTCAAGGTTTTCTTTAGCTGGAAGTCTGAATCACCCAAATAACAGAAATATATTGAAATATGTTGCTGTGTGTCATGATGGTATTTTTGTTTGAGTTACTAAACTACAAAACAAACTAAATGTTCCATTATATTCCAATTTATTAAGATGCACCAGTACTATTACAAGTCAGAATGTTTGCTGTAAAAAAATATTGTCAATTGGCGATTTTATTTTATTTTTTGGCAAAACTACAAGACTAAGTTGAATTCATCTGTTATGATGACAAGAGAAAGAAGCAGCACGTTTCTCAGTTTAGGACATGAAACTAGCAAGTGTGGAGCATTTATGGATTTACGGGACTTCAAAAAAGTACCTGCTAATATTAAAACTGTTGATGTTTTTTTTCTCATTTCCCTTTTGCAAAGTCACTTTTTTTCTCCATCGCAGGAGAATAAGCACCAGTCCTGTCCGTAAGAAGACTGGTGCCATATTACGAACTGAAGCGGTGCTTATTTTGTCATGTGTGTTCCACAAAGTCCTGGCAGTTTGACAGAACCACAATGCTTGGTACAAAGATAGTGAAACTAAAGTATGGAATCTAGCCGTCATTCTTCTTAATTTATCCGTTCTTTCCTTTCAGGCTTCGGTGGCATTTCTGCGCTTTACTGGAAATAATTTAGTTGTTTTTGTTCCTGCTCAGAGTAGAAATCATTCCTGTGTCACTTTCCTTTCTTACTGATATTTTGATAGAAATCTTAAGCTTGTTTAAAAAAAAGTGTCATACTTTTTATTTGTTCAGTTCTGATGTAGATAAGCTAACAAAGCGAAATGTCAGGAAACACTATTAAAGCGTGTAAATTCTCCGTCATATCGTTTTTTACGGTTTAAAATCTGTGGAGTAAATACAGTAATGTTGTAAGGAAATTGTATATCCCCTCCTGTGAGAACTTCATGCAGATCAAGCTTGAAATTGAGACTAGAATGACAGAATAGAATATTTGTTCAACTTTAGTTTATTATTTTAATAATACCACATATGATCTCGTTTTATATTTTTTATTATTAAAACCTGCAAGAGAAGACTTGATCTCAACAGGCTTCTCAGACCCACAATCAATGGAAATAGATGACACTATGAAAAACCTCCAAGTGTTTGAGACTGGAGCATTTTTCTGATTATTTATCTTCATAATTCATTAAAATATTTGACTAAGAAGAGAAATAATAATATGCAGTGATATAGCAATTTTGAAAATATTTGGAACACAATGTACCAAATTGAAATGCCCCAAGAGGTTATTTAAATTTAAGTCGATTTTCTTTTAAACAGATTTTACTTAATTTTTATTTTTGGCAGCAGTGTTATTTTTTTGTTTCATTTTTACATTTCTATTAAAGTAAATTTTATATGTTTTTCCTCTTTTCTGTTTAAAAGTTTGAGTATTTACAAGAATTTTGGTTTGGTGGATTTCTTTAGGTGAATAATAAATATGCTTAAGTTATAAATTAGACTTAAAAATAATTACTATTGTTTAAGATAATTATGCTAATAATTATTCTCATAATAATAGAGTAGTCTCTCGTTTGCCTCATTTATTCTTAGAATTTTTTTTATTTTTGAAGATAATCTTGCAAACTAACAGTTAAGGTATAGTTTGAATGTTCAGTGCTGTCTCTTTATGGGTAGTTTAGTGATGTTTTGCTGCACATTTAATTTGTGTTGTTTTATTATTTTATCCCACGTCGCCCCCTGTACAGTAGATCTTATATTTCCATGTTGTGTTTTTATTGACTGCGTGTTCTGTGGTTACTCAGTGTGATTTGTTTCTGTTTGCAGGCGTGTCTGAACCGATCTCTTCTTGCCTGAGGGCCAGAGCAGACTGAGGATCTACTTCCACAGCTCCAGAAAATGTTGCAGAAATGATAGCGGCACAGGATTTGCACGCAGAGTTCCAGTTTCCCCAGTAAGCAGTAAATCACAGACGTGTTGGCGGGTGTTTATCTCATCTCTCTGATGATAATGGATTATTTTAGTGGTGATTTAATATGTCATGTTTTTTAATACACAGAGAGTCAGAATCTCAGTTGTCTTCAGATGCAGACCTTGAGGATCCTGATGGGCGAAATGCCACAGCGGGGAGAGGCATGGTAGGTTCATCAAGCTTATCGTTAAACATTTGGGAGAACTCCTCATTTATTTATTTCATTTGGTTTCCTGTAACCAGATTCTCTTCTTAGTCTACTCTTTCACTGGTTGTACTCAGAGTTATCATAATTGCGCCTTCATCTATCTTTAAACATTGTTCTCATTCACAGGGAGCAAAAAGGGGGCGGAAGGTGCTGGGAGACAAGGTCAAAGGTGGGGGTGCAGGGAGGGTGTCTGGTGCCGGCTGGGTGAACGGCCATCATCAGGAGAACGGGACGGACAATATGAGCCTTTTCGAAGTGGTTAAAATGGGGAGGAGCGCAACACAGGTGAGTACATTACTCTTCTTTTTATACCTGGGTAGCAATAGCTGCGTTTCCATTACGAATATGCGCAAATCTTTTTTGACACTCTGCTAATGTCAGATTTTGCCATTGTGATGTTTCCATTAAATAAGAAGAAAAATTACACATGAATAAGCGATTATGTGAGAAATATTTATATTTTAGCTAGAATCATCACTAGGGGATGATTCTAGCGTTCATCATCATCATGAGCCATCGGAAAAGACGTTGACGGCAAGTTCCTTATATTTGGAAGTGGCTACGTACGCAGTGTTTTGAGGAAATTGTAGTTAGCAATTTAGAGCTATAGATTCAGCATTTTGAATGACAAACTCAAATTCTGATGAACTTGAGACCTCTAGTGAAGCCAACCTGTCATAATGCAAAATAAATGTTTCCATTGCAGTTTTGCAAAATACGCAAATTTCAGTCCAGCTGGAAAATCACTTCATTCTTGCGTAAGAAACTTCTTTATTTTTTTTTTTTTTTTTATCGCCCCGCAAGGGGTCTTTTTGTGGGCTCTAGTGTCCCTTTTTCAAAGTAGGCTGACAGGAAAGGGGGAAGGAGTGGGGGGAAGACATGCAGTAAACGTCGTCAGGTCCGGGACTCGAACCCGTGGCAGCCGCGTCGAGGCCATGTTGCCTCTGAATGTGGGTCGCGCTAACCCCTCCGCCACCACGGCACGCCCGCGTAAAAAACTTTTTGTTGAAAAATGCGAGCTTTTTTGAAATTTTCATAAGTCCATTTTGTGGAGTTTCATGGTAAATGGAAACGCCGCTTCTGTCGGTGTAAAATATTGAAGTCTAATAGTCCCAACATTCATTGAATGGGTCATATTTATTAAAAGCTAAATCAACTCCCATTCTTGCAGGTTATTTCTACTTCAGTTTGTATTTGTGTGTATTATATGAGTAACTTATGTTGTAAATTGCTGTTCTGATGTTCATTTAGTCTGTTGTTGATGAGTGGATTGAGGCCTACAAGCAAGACAGAGATGTGGCGCTTTTGGAGTTAATCAACTTCTTCATCCAGTGCTCAGGGTGTAAAGGTACCTGTCAGACACGATGTTGGCAGAAAGCATTTATTTTTGCAAAGATTGGCTGAAACTGTTCGATTTCTTTGTGCAGGTGCTGTGAGTGAAGAAATGTTCAGACATATGCAGAATTCTGAAATCATCAGGAAAATGACGGAGGAATTCGATGAGGTGAAGTACACCGTGTCTGTGGTTTGGTTTGTCTGGAACGACCCTTATAAACATCTCAAATATTTTTTGTATGATGCTCCTGTCCTCGGTCTGATTGACTCTCTGGTCACCAAACAGGACAGCGGCGACTATCCTTTAACACTCTCAGGGCCACAGTGGAAAAGATTCCGGATAAATTTCTGCGACTTCATTGCTGTCCTCGTGCGTCAGTGCCAGTACAGCATCATATATGACGAGTATATGATGGACACGGTCATCTCTCTGCTCACTGGCCTGTCTGACTCGCAGGTCAGGGCATTTAGACACACAAGCACACTAGCGGGTCAGTTTCTATCTGTTGTCTGCTTATTAATGTCGTTTACGTCTTCATGGCGATGTGTCTTCGGACTTGGGTTTGAGCTCCGCTGTGTTCCCCAGCCATGAAGTTGATGACTGCCCTGGTGAACGTCGCTTTGAACCTGAGCATCAACATGGACAACACTCAGAGACAGTACGAGGCAGAACGGAACAAAGTCATTGCAAAAAGGGCCAATGATAGGTTGGAGCTGTTGTTACAAAAGCGAAAAGAGGTAAGAGAGAAATCTTGCAGAAGTTTTCTTTTCCCCATTTATCATTTTAAAACCACTTTCTCCTGTATTTATGGCTGAATGTCTGGCAATTTATTCTATCAGTGTTGCACTTATTCTGATTTTTATTTTGGTCTGGACTCTGATTCAACCTCACTGATCACACACATAATACAAATGTTCACCAAACTTTTCAGAATTTTATCGGTAAATGTTACGACCCAGCTCAGCCAGGGGGAAGGAGAAGTAACATTAAAGAAACCTGGATGTTAAAGGTTTATCAGTTTGGGGTTTATTGTTTGGGTTTAACAAAATAAAAATGTAAAAAAAAAAAAAACAACAACAACTACAATCAAAAGTTAGGGTTTTATAACCAAAAATACAAAATAAAACAAAATCCACAAAACAACTTGAATGAGGGTAAAGGTTTAGGTGTAAATAGATTATTTTATCATTTAAACATTGCTTCATGTTTATTTTTCAGCTCCAGGAAAATCAAGATGATATTGAAAACATGATGAATGCGATTTTCAAAGGAGTCTTTGTTCACAGATATCGGTACGTAAAATGGTTTAATGATTTGACTTGCAAGGCTGTAAGACTTGATGATGAATCTCAGTTGAGTCTCAGGTTCAGACCTCGCATTTCATATTTATTGCACTTTTGCTCCATCTAGTGGAAAACTGGTGCCACCACAAAATGTCGTCTGAAATTTTTGTTCAGTGTCTTTTTCTTAAGGGAGTAATGATGACTTTCTGTAAAAATATTTCAGGGTAATATTAGGCCTCACTCTTTATGCTTTCATCTTTTCCAGTGATGCCATTGCTGAAATTCGAGCTATTTGTATTGAGGAGATTGGAGTGTGGATGAAGCTGTACAGTGATGCCTTCCTCAATGACAGCTACTTGAAGTATGTTGGCTGGACAATGCACGACAAGGTGAGTTTTTTTTTTTTTCCACATATTTTTTGAGAGCTTCTATTAATTTAGTGGTGATACTGTAGGAGAGGTTTAAAAGTTAAGTTTTTTTAATGATTCAATAGTAACTTCTGGAGAGCTTCAGTAATTTTTATTCTATAAGAATAAGCAACTTTTTGGCTATCTTCACAACATCTGCATCTTTTGCTAAATTTAATCTGTTCCAAAATGCTTTCTTTGGACATGATTAGGAGAAATTGTGAAGGAAAGGTTTCACATTCAAAGAAAATTCAATTTCATAATTTAAATGTTTTAAAATATAAATATTGAATAATTAATGCATGTATAATTTTTTACATTTCTCAACAATCTATTTAATGCACAATTTATTTCAAATAATTCATTAAAACAATTCCTATATTATTAGATTTTTTTTACTATCTGTATTATGAGATTTTTTTTTTTCAGATCACAGAAATGTTCATATGATATTTCTTTTTTACTTATTGGTGGATGACTCTGTGACCTTTTACAGCACAGGTTCTCAAACGTTAAGCAGTGCTGTTTATCACTTGTTATTCATAAAGAAAGTTGACGATCTTTCTGCCATACATCACATATTTGAAGTATCATGGGTGTAATTTCAGCAAGGTGAGGTGCGACTGAAGTGCCTGACCGCCCTGCAGGGGTTGTTCTACAGCAGAGAGCTCGGCTCCCGCCTCGAACTCTTCACCAGTCGCTTTAAGGTAGGCCAGCAGCAGGGTTGACTTGTTGCTTAGCATCACACATCTTTAATTCATACCATTTTTAATTAGTAATTAACCGTATTTGGACGCCTAATCACAGCAAAGTACCTTGCTTTAACTTTTTAACACACAAATCTAAAGTGTATCAGAAATCAGGTACTTAACACTGATGGTTTCTTTCCGACAGGACCGCATTGTGTCTATGACTCTGGACAAAGAATACGACGTTGCAGTGCAAGCTATTAAGCTCCTGACGCTTATTTTACAGTAAGTACTGCTCTGTTTATTCTATTTTCTCTTTATGACTGGGTAATTCCTGAACATACAAATGGAAGTCACTGTGGTAGATTAATATTTCTACAGATTCAAACATTAATGTTTAAGCACAAACTAAGGAAAATAACATCTATAGTGTATGACTTATAGACGTAGTAGCGTAAATCTATCATTTCTTTTGCTATATTAGCAGGAATATGTCATAGAACATCAAATAAATCAGGCACAAATTGACAAAGCTGGTTATATTCGCACTGCCAACAGGAGCAGTGATGAGGTTCTGACAGCAGAGGACTGTGAGAGTGTGTATCACCTGGTTTACTCAGCGCATCGACCCATCGCTGTTTCTGCAGGAGAATTTCTGTTTAAAAAGTAAGTAATGTGCTGCAGTGATAAGACTGGGAGAAAAATTATATGATGGGTTGTATTCTATCAATAGCCTTATTGATGGACTAAAGTCTGATTGAGACTAATGAATCAAAGATTCAGCTGTTCAGAAATAAGAAGGACTCACAGGAATATTACAACATTTCTTTTTATTGGCTTGATGGTCCCTTTATGTTTCTTCTTTGTGGAAGATTTGGATGGATTTCTTTGCAACATAGAAGACAGTCGTACTGCGCTAGATTATTCTGAAAATAATTCTTATTCAATATGCAGACAGCTAACATATTGAAGTCTCTCACTGGTCATTCCAAAACATTAATGTTACTTCCAGTCAGAATAAATATGTTGGTCAAATAAAAATATTATTCTACATCTAAACATTCCAAGGGTTTGAGTAATTTGAGGAAATGTCTTACATTTCATGTTTGTCCCATGTCAGAACATAACATTACCAATCCCTCTATAGATTTCACCCTGCACTGTTTTATTACTTATTTATAGCAGCTTTTGTCTAACACTGATTAAAGGCTCTTCAGCCATCAAGGTCCAGAGGATGAAGGTCTACCAAGGAGGGGCAGGCAGAGCCTCAACGGCAGCCTTATCAAGACAACTGTCTTCTTCTTCTTGGAGAGTGAGGTAACCAAGTCTTTGAGGCTTCGCTTTTTTTGTATTTTTTTTAATGCATTTTTAACTCTAATCTTAAGATTTCATCGTAAATGTATTTTCAGTTTTATACATTTATTCGCTTTGCTGTATGAATTTTTAAAGACTGTGTTGTCCTTGTAGTGTTGCGTTGTGTTCAGTTTAACAGGAAATCTGATTTTTCATTAGCTCCATGAACATGGGGCTTATTTGGTGGACAGCCTGTGGGAGTGTGCGTCAGAGCTGCTGAAGGACTGGGAAACCATGATTAGCTTGTTGCTGGATGAACCCATGCCGGGAGAGGAGGGTAAGGACATGAACATTGAAGCAGATATAAAAGTAAATGGAAAGAATTAATCATTTCATATCAGATATATTCTTTTTCTTGTTAGCCCTCACTGATCGACAAGAGACGGCTCTGGTTGAGATCATGCTCTCTGCCATTCGACAGGCTTGTGAATGTCATCCTCCAGTAGGCAGAGGCTCAGGAAAGAGGGTGAGAGGCGTATTGTTTGATAAATCAATGATAAAACATGATTTCGGAATTATGTCATGTTGGTAATTGGGTGACCACTTGTGCATTAGGTCTTGACTGCAAAAGAAAAGAAAACTCAGCTGGACGATCGGACACGAACCACAGAGATGTTTGCAGTTGCACTACCTCTGTTATTAGCAAAGGTGACAGCAGATTATAGCCTTTTCAGAGTTGATTTATTTTTTAAAAGTTTAATATAAACCAACATCTTTGGTTTTCTTGTCTCAGTACTGTGTGGACATTGATAAGGTGACCAGTTTACTCCAAATACCAAAATACTTCGATCTTGACATCTACACCACCGGCCGGTTAGAAAAGGTTCGTGAGGTTTCACTTGCTTAAAGATTTTTTTTAATACAACTCTTACTCGAGGTCTAGATTTTGTTCAGTGCCAAATAAATCATCTCTCTCAATTCAGCATATGGATGCCTTGCTGCGCCAAATCTGGGAGGTTGTGGATAAACACACAGACACTGAAGTGCTGGAGGCCTGCTCCACAACCTACCACTACCTGTGCAACGAGGAATTCACCATCTTCAACCGCGTGGACATCGCCCGGTCACAGCTTCTAGATGAGCTGGTAGACAAATTCAACAGACTTCTGGAGGACTTCCTGCAAGAGGTAGGTTTGAATTAGGTGGGGACTGTTTGCTTTTATTCCTTTACAAATGTTCTTAGGCAAAAATCTGAAGGGATTTCATCTGTGGTTCATTCAGGGGGAAGAACCAGATGAGGATGACGCCTACCAAGTTCTATCAACACTTAAGAAAATCACTGCTTTTCACAAGTAAAAATAATCTCTCATTGACATTTAAGTTATAAGTTGAATTTACAGAATGTTATTTTATGACAACCTATTGTGTAATTACTTCTATTCGCATTTGTTTTCTTTTTACTTAACCAGTGCACACGATCTTTCCAAGTGGGATCTGTTCACCAGCAACTACAGCCTCCTCAGCACAGGTTTGCAGAATGGAGACATGCCTGAACAGGTATTGCAGCACTAACGGGTCATCTGTAATGTCACAAACTTTCCTAAAATCCTAAACAAACAGATTTTATCAGTATTTCGGATCACTTTTGCAGTATGAAAATCTGATACACAGAATTGAACTTGTGAGCATTTGATTTTTCTGTTTACACACCGCTTCTTGTCAACTTTTGTCTCAACAGATTGTGATTCATGCAATGCAGTGCACACATTACATAGTCTTGTGGCACCTTGCTAAGGTTTCAGAAGGCAGTTCAATAAAGGTATTTATCATTAAACTTGTTGGGTTATTTAGCGAAATGATTGATTTTAAGATTTACATGATAGATCTGGTACAGTCTGACTGAACATCTATCTGCTTCTTTTAGGGGGATTTGGTGACTCTGAGAAAACAGATGAGAACTTTCTGCTTAATATGCCAGCGTTACCTAAGCAGCATCAACACAGCCGTTAAAGAGCAGGTGGGATGACGATGGAACCGCCTTTCTTTTCCTGCAGCTCGAAATGCAGTCGGTTCATACTTATAAACGATTGCTGCGTCTATTCTAGGCTTTCACAATACTGTGTGACGTGTTGCTGATCTTCAGTCACCAAATCATGTCGTCAGGCCGGGAACATCTGGAGAATCTGGTCTACGTGCCAGATTCCTCTCTGCAAGCGGAACTGCTCACCTTCATCTTGTATCAAGTTTTTATCGATCAGGACGATGACAGCAACAGCACGGGTTGGAACTTGTGCCAGGTTTTTTCTTGTTTTGCTTCAAATATCTTAAAATTGTTTCATGCGTTTTGTTTGTTTTTATTTTATTTTTTTCCAGATGGACAACAAGATGATGAGGCCAGTAAAATCGAGGCTCTGCACAAACGAAGAAACCTTCTTGCAGCCTATTGCAAATTAATTATATACAACGTTGTTGAAATGAATACTGGAGCCGATATATTTAAACAGTACATGAGAGTAGGTGCATATATGGCAAAAGATTTATTATATGTGCAGTTTTCTACAATTATTTTAATTATCTTTATTTTTTATTCCTCAGTATTACAATGACTACGGTGATATCATCAAAGAAACAATGAGTAAAACGAGACAAATTGACAAAATCCAGTGTGCAAAGACGCTCATATTGAGTCTGCAAAAGGTAAAGTTTCTTACAGAGACTTATTCCAAACCCTCCTTCCTGCTACAATTTATAGTTCTAGATAGATTATAGCTCAAGATGATATAGATTCTTAAACAGAGTCACTGCTAAACCTGCTTCTCCCAGATTTCGTTGTGTGTTGCTGTCATCTAACTGTCTAGTTTTCCATTTGTTAAACAACTCAGTAAACACAATAAAATTGATTTATGTAATACTTTTCTCAAGTAAAAAGGAAGTTTCAGCAATTTAACAAATTACAGAAGTAAGAGTTTGCTGTGTGAGACAGCTCACCACGTTTCAGGAACTGGAGTTTCTGTCAGAAGCTCAACTTTCCTGGAAAATAAACCAATGTATCACTAAAAAAATAAAACTCCTACATATCTTCTAAGATTGGAAAACACCTAAAACACCCGTAGAACCCAGTTAAGATTACCACACAGTCAAAATTATATCATTTTTTGTAGCTAGTGCGTTAGCCTGTTGAATCTAATAAAGTATGTTCTCTTGTTATTTTGTGTTTTTATTCCAGTTATTCAATGAGATGATGTCTGAACTTGGCTTCAACTTTGACCGCTCATTGTCAGCTTTCTGTGGAATCAAAGAACTGGCTCGACGCTTCTCTCTAACCTTTGGTTTGGACCAGTTGAAGACTAGAGAGGCCATTGCAATGTTACATAAGTGAGTACCTGTGCTGAGAAACAGCTGAAATTCCAACAGTGTGTCTTTTAATAAGTGGAAAATACTATTTGTTTTAGGGACGGCATTGAGTTTGCATTTAAAGAACCCAGTCCTCAAGGAGAAGGGGGTCCGCCACTTAATCTGCCATTTTTGGATATCCTCAGTGAGTTCTCAAGCAAACTCATTCGACAAGACAAGAGGACAGTGTAAGTTTCTGGCCAGATGTATTATTTCCGATGAGTTCTGAAAAGACTCTAACGTTGTTTTGTCATTCTGAACTCTGCAGTCACATGTACCTGGAGCGATTCATGACGTTTCAAATGGCCCTCCAGAGAGACGACTGCTGGCTGCCCCTCATCTCATACAGGAACTCGCTGCAGGCCGGGATGGACGACGACACCATGTCTGTCATCAGTGGGATCAGCAGTCGGGGGTCCGTTCGAAGCAAGAAGTCCAAACAATCCGCTGTAAGCAAAAGAAAACTGCCCGAAGGTGAGTTTTATTAAAATTATTTATTACTGCACTTGCATTTGTAAAAAAAAATAAATAAAAAAAATACCACATTTCATTCCATTTGTGTTTTATTAGGATTTTACGTTATAGACCAACACTGAGTAGTGCAGAATTGTCAAGTTAAAAGTTCTGAAATGTTCGATTCACCTTTGTATTTATCTGTGAATTTTGCAGAACAACCTTTCACTGTAACCTCAGCTGCTGCTTTTTTTATGTCTCCAGAAACTGAGATTTTTGCTCATCCTTTGCAAAATAACTCAGGTTGATTTAAATGTTCTTAGACAGATTCTACTTTGGATATAGGTCTGGACTTTAACTAGGCTATTCTAACAAGTTTTGATCTAAAGTACCCAGCTTTAGATCTGGCTGTATGTTTAGAGTTGTTGGGCTGATAGAAAAGGAACCTGTGCACCAGCATCAAGTTGTTCCTCTTTTTTTGTTGTTATAGGAATGAACTGTATTTAGCTCCACCTTTCTTCAAATCAACTCTAATCAGCTTCCTTTTCCCCACAGCATAATGCTGCCACCAACGTGTTTTGCACTAGGAATGTTAATATATCGTCTTCTTGCAGAAGAGAACAGCAGCAGCAGCTTTGACGGAGTCTGGATGAATCGTGAGCAGAGTGTGCCCACGCCGGTCATGATGCACTCGCCCCACCTCACTTCCACTGTGCTGAGGGATCCAAAGAGGATGAGGCCGGAGGACGGCTATGCCGCCACGTTCTCCATGCCAGCAGAGCAGCACCTTCATCAAGCGCTCCCTCCTCAACCGCTGCCTCATCACCAACACCAGGCTGCCATAGATTACAAGTACAAAACTTCTCTTCAGTTTTGTACTTGCACAAAAACAGCTGCAGGTTTTGATTAAGACCTGCAGCTGTTTTTTTTATTTTTATTGGAGTGTGCGGTACTTCTTGAATTGTTTGAAGTAACTTATGAATGAAATAATATTTACCAAACCTTGTCTCCTAGCACCCAGGTGACCTGGATGCTGACTCAGAGGCAACAGGCTGAAGCCCGTCAGCACCAGGAGCGGATTAGCATGCACTACGCTAAGATGAGGAACCACATGCAGCAAGCAATGTGAGCCAGCTCTTGCTTTTGGAGACCTTTTTTGTCTTTCTCTGTGACAAAAAAAACCAGGCTAAATCTCATTGCTGATTTCGTTTGTGTTTTCCACAGTCGCCGAGGATCCGGATTAATGGAGGATGATGAGGAACCGATAGTGGAGGACGTGATGATGTCATCAGAGGATCGCTTGGAAGATATCAATGAGGGCATGGATTTTAATACGATGGAGATCGATTTGGTAATTTGTAAAATGTTGATGCAACTTAGCTGATTTTTTTTGGGCAGCATAGTGTTCAGCTAAAACAGCATTTCTGTCCCCCGTTTCTTGTATGTTGAGATTTGTTTTCTAACTGAGCTGTTGCTTCTCAGCCTGCATCTAAGAATCGAAGAGAAAGAAATGAACTAAAGCCAGATTACTTTGATCCGTCTTCCATTATGGATGATTCGGTAAGAATAATTTCTGTATTATGCTTGTACAGTAGTACATTTATTTTGAATGATCCATTAAATATGCTTTTATTGACTCATTGAATCTGATTGCTCTCCTGTTGCATTTTGAGATTAACTAATATTATTGGTGCATTGCTGCGAGATTTGAGTAGCAGTTGCGTAAAACATCAAGCAAAGCAATTTTGTCACCGTTTTATATATGTGGTGTGTCTAAGTTATGATGCATGTGCTGCAGAATAGTTTTTAGCTGGGAAATAAACAAAAGTAAACTAACCAGTTAAATTTTTGATTACGATGTTCATGCACCCACCCACATACTTAAATACCAAAATGAAACTGTTGTTTCTTTTACTATAATTAAGTCTAACTCTACCTTTGTCTGTTTTTAGGTTCTTAATGTTTCAATGTTCTAACACGAACTGGATCAAAGACAATGCATCATGAAAATCCTCTTCTTGGAAGAAGAAATGACCGTTCTCTGTGAAATCTTTGAAAGGAAAAGGTTGAAATGAACTATTACAATGGTCTTTTGAGACTCCAGTATTTGCCTCTTTAACACTTAAAGACTTGGAGGGAGAGCCTTGTGTTAAATCATCCTGCTGTTTTCAAACACTATTGTTGGTCAGGCTGCAGAGAAACACGATTCTGTTTCAGTACCTGATCTCTAGAAGAAACTTTTAGAGGGGGGTACATGTGGTCGGTGTGTGCAGGCTTAATTTCAGACGTTTAATGTTTATCATTTTCCCTTTTCTTGCATTTGGTATATAAAGAGTTGTCTTAATGTAAATACAAAGTGGCCAACAATCAGGAGAGGTGAACACAATTTCATTAACATTAGACAGATTTCTGGATGAAAACTACTATTCTCATGATTTTGGTGTTCAGTGATTGTCTGAGAGACTTAAATAAGAACAGATTTTTTTTAAAGACAGGGCGTCTCATCTTTCTTATAGCTGTTACTTACAGGATTGATTCCAGGTTAATCTAAAGACAAACTTGCCAAATATATGAACATAGAGTAGTTTCAGGATGACAGGACTTACACGGCCACGAAATGAAATAATGCAGTTATTGCTATTGTGTTCACTTCTTGTACTGGTGAACTGTAGATTTTGGCATGGCATGTAGCCATATATTCAGATCTGTACGCAGTAAATTATAACGTGAACTAGCTTGTCATACTGTTCAAAGGCCTTGCCACAAGTGGAATACGTTTCCAGATTTCTTTGTGATGGTATTTTTAAGGAAAGTGTTCTGCTTTTATACCCTATAGATAACTTTGATTTATAGATATTTTGTATTGACAATCAAATGTAAATTAATGGTTTATAATCATGCTATTTCACCTAGAATCATAAGTAATCTTTTTTAATTGAAATAGAATGGTGTTACTATAGATATGGCCAGTTGGTTCTGTTTTTGTTTCTTCTCTCTATAATGAATGCGTGCAAAAGGTATGTATTACTTAAATGTAGTTCTAAATCAAATGGATGGTTGATTCTAGAAATGTTTTTTAGAATTGGAAACCTTCACAGTTCCATCAATGAAATCTTGACCCACCGTAACATTTAATCTTTCCTATAGCCTGTTTTTACATTGTACAGTAACTAATATCTACTATTACTCATGCCATATATTTACATTTTTGTTAAAAAAACAAGAATACAAAAAATGCATAAGAAAGTTGGGTGGTGTTTGTTATTTTTTTAATTCCAGTATACAGTTGTGCAGAGGATTTTTATACATTTTGGTTTTTCACTGTTGATATTAAGAAATTATGCTCAATTACTAAGGATCAGAATACTTTAGTAAGCTATGATAGTGTCTGGATTGTAAATTGTACAATTACAAAGGTGTAATATATTGTGAGTGTGTGCGTTTATATGTGCACTTTCCTCGTGTGAAATTTTATGTAGCGGTTAAAGTAAAACAATGTTACTCCGACACTAACCCACTAATTTTTTAAGTATGCATTCACAGTTGTTTTGTTTGTTGTTCAGTGGGTTGTTGTGCTAATTCTTTTTTTTCTGTACTGGCCTGGCTGGCAAATTCTACCTTTATAGATGACAATATATACGCATATTGTAGCTAGACGCAAATCCCTAATTTCTCTGAACTGAAGACGGATATCTTGGTCATATACAATAAGTATTCATATTGGGGAAATAGGAATGGTACACCCTCTATTTAAAGCATTTCATTTTATGTCGTTTAGGTTTTGCATTGAACTGCTGAACATCTGAATACATCTGTATGTTTATACATATTTAAATATTCGCATATATTAAATTTGTGGGAGGAGGTTCTATTTACAAAGTGCCCATTGCATCTTTTAATATTTGTATTTATGTTTGGAGATGTAACACAACCAAATAAATCCTTTAAAACTGTGTGATGATGATTGTGATGCAAGTCTGGAAACTGTCCTATTTTGAGACATTTTTATTTAGTTGTCAAATGGTAAAAATTTATTTTCCATCAAAATTACAATCCATGCGATTTGTCTTGGATGTTGGAGCTGGGATGTGGGAGTTAATTCAAATCTAAGTGAAGCTTCTTCTAGTTGTAAGTTGGATAATCAGTGGAATTTGCAAGGCAAGGTGATAACAAATTTCTCTAAAGGAACCTGTTTACAAATTAAGATTGTACAGCACTATACGTGGCACTGGTTGAGAACAAAACCAGTAGAAGTGCTAATATACTTAGCAGCTTATTCCTGCAAATTTTTCAATTGCACAGTTCAGAACCACCAAGATTTCCCCAAGAAAACGTGTTAAGCCTGGTGGTTGGGCGCCAGGGCAGTCATTCATCCAGTGGCCCATCATGTTTTTGAGTTAAAAATGTTCAAAGTTGACAAAAAATTTGAAAATATCACTTGATAATTGTGTGTTATTGAAAGATTGGAAGATTAATATCTGAACACCAACTATAAAATCTTTTTTTTAAAATGCAAACATTAAAAAAAAACACTTGAATAAATAAGCAATGTTTAGCCTGACAAGTAAAGTCTGGTGGCCCGCCAGGCTTATTATACACTGGGGGAAACCCTGACCACTTTAATACTCACAGTCATAGTCAGAATTCTGAATTCAGAAAGCCTTTATTTTGCATTTCTAACTGGGATCTAGGAAAATCCAAATTCATAGTACAAAGAAAAAGCCCTATTATTGCAAGATATAGAGGTGGGGAGGAAGTGTCCTGCTTTGCTTACAAGGCGAAACTTTATTATCTACTTACAAACCGTTACACTGCATGAAATGTGACCCCAGAGCAAATATAAACAGCAGAAATATATGAATTGGCACTTGTCTATTTACAAACATTCAATCAATGTATTTTTATAGGAGTGGTTGATCTGTAAATCTGAATTTGATACTATTTGGGCCTCTCATTCCAGCAGAGGCAGATGCAAAGTTTGCATACCACAATTTACAATATGCAATATTCTGTCATATAATTCAGACACATTGTACATTTTCTCACTAGACCTGTATTGACTAGACCTGTACAAGACCTGTATTTTTTTATTTCAATTAACTATTGTAAAGGTCATAAATATTAACACTTCTTTGCCATATGTCTATATTAATCTATATCTACGCCAAGATAGCAGCCCAAATTAACAGTAATTTTGGATTGGTAAACTTAAAAATGAACGCTTCTCTCACCTACTACTTAAAGTAAAAGACACCACTGTTGACCATTGTATTTTGTGCTGACACTTCTCTCAGTCCCACCATGCAACAGCGAGCTAGCATCGGCGGCTAACCGCTACATTTGACCCTGCAGTGTGTTCCATGATGCTTAACTAGACATCCGGACAGTGTGTATGGAAGATGGCGACACTTATTCTCCCCGGTGAATGGATCAAAAACTGGGAAAAATCAGGAAAACACGAATTGTGAGTACATTTGAGCGTCAATAAATCTCCTCACAATAGAGGGGGGGTTATAGTTTCCGTAAAACAAAACAAAAAAAATGTGAGAGCTAGCACTAAAACGCCCTGCGGGCCAGTGTTTGAAATATGCTAGCTGTAGCAATCGAGGAGTAACGTTAGCAAACAGTTTAAGTGGCCTAACTTGCGTCGCCGTAAGGAAATGTTGAATGTACATATTATAAGTAACTTGAATATAAAATATAATAATCTGACTCAATTTTATAACATTTTGAACTTGACGTATTCTAGCATGCTAAACACATTTGCTCGCTAAGAGACTAGCTAAAATTGTAAACACGCACCAAGCTAGTTAAAATCCACCTAGCTAAGTCTAGTGCTAAATTTATCTGATCCCTAGTTTGTAAATAAAGTGAAAAATAGTGCCAACTTCGGGGGATTGTGGCCCATTGACGTCCTACAGACGAGTGATAGACAGCCAGTAGAAAACAAAACTTTGAAGGCAATCTTTTATAATATAAAAACTAATAAATCATGTGGAGGGAAACAACGGAGCTTGATGCTACGGCTAGTTAGCAGTAATGTTAGCTTCGTTATTGGCGGTTTCAAGCGCTTTATTTAATTTTCTTCGCTTTTATCAATTTTTTGAAATCGAAATGATGATTTATTATTAATATTGCCCACCCAATCTTTTCAATATAATGACTCGTTGACGAGATACAGAGACGGTGTTAAGAAGGCGATAGCATTTTGTTTTGACACTCAGTCGTTTTTTTTATTATTAGCATCTGATATTAGATGCATTTTAAGAAATAACAAATTAGCAATGGGAGCTAGTGTAAAATTCTAATTCTTGGTTTCCACCGACGGAATATCAACAACAAGCATCAACTTTATAGTATTCAAACAGTTACCTTTGGATCGTCCATACCCCGTGAACGATTAGGCTTTTAAATTTGGGACAGAGGGATGATTTCAAACTAGAGACGGCTTGGTATGAGTGAAGATTTACCAGATTTTTAATAGATCCATCTATTATATACGTCATATATGTGCTGTTACACACAGCTACAGCAGCAGTTAGTAACCTTAGGCCTCGCATATCTGAGAAAGGCCTGCAGTTGTGCTAAAGCTAAAACTCCTATGCTTGCAAGCTTGTGTATGTGGCTGACAATGTATTCACACAAAATTGCTTTACATCATTCAAACATGCAAATCACATTTAAATAATTCTCCTCAGTTAAACCAGTTACGTTAATGTATGTTTGATTTGTGAGACATTTGGTGAAGACATTCAGAATGTTACTTCAGCAGCAGGTGGCAAATGAAGCGAGGAAGTTTCCATTTTCTATGTTTCGCTTTTAATGTTTCTCTAAACCATAATATTAAATCTGGAATGCCCTGCAGCAAACAAATGGAAGTTAAAAGTGATTGTGAACAATATATTTTTATTGAGAGATGAACTGTAGCCACAATTAAGTATTAGATTTAACCCTCTCATGCATGAATTATGATCCTTTGTGTCAGAATTTTTTTCCCCATTTTTTAAAATTCTTTTCTTAAGGCATAAAAAAGGTAGGAATTTTTTTTTTGTAAAAATAATTTTTTTTTTATTTTTAATTTTTACGTGATCAATTGTAATTTTGTCCAAATACAAAGTTGTTATTTGAAAAATACATCAGTAGTATTGTTCCTTAGGGGTTATCTGATGTCACAATATTTTTTTTACTTGCAAGAGTCGTCTACAGTAGAAGGAGGGACCGGGTCGGTTCTCATGCTTTTTTGTCTGTCGGCCATATTGTATTTAACAAAAATAATTTCTTGCATTTGCAGCTGATGGCCAGTAGTTGATGGTATATTTTATGATGCATTAGTGTCCACTTCAGTGGTCTGTGTGCATTTATAACATAAAAATCCACAGGAAGCACAAGAAAATGGCTTTTAGATAGCTGTCCACTGTAGTGACCACTATGCATGAAAGGGTTAAGCACTATTTATGTAGCCATTGCGCCCTTGTTTAAATTGAATAGTTTTAAGAGACAAGTCCACATTACTAGCAATTCACCCCTTTGTCAGATCTTACCCTCATATACTTATAAGCAGATTATGGGGAAAAAAGTTGCTTTAAATCTGCGTCTGTCAAAGCGTGTATGATTCCTCGGTTGAATATGAAATGTCCCATTGCAGAATGCTGCTTTTGGTTACAGTTAAAATTACTTTTTGTTTTAACTTTTTACTTTGATTTTTTTCTGCAATAAATTATGCAAAATATCATGATTACAATTAAGATCGCTCATGTCCAGTTTGTAGTTATTTTGCTTTTTATTGTCATAATTTTGAACAATTGTGAAGTTGTTCAAAACTGCTGTCACACTTGATTTGATGGGGGAAACATGTAAAAAAAAATTTCCTGCTCTCAAAGATCCGTAGGTGCCATGAAAATAATAATTATTGTTTTTTGTTTCAAAGCCAATAATGATTTGCATTTGTTTTTAGCTGCCTTCTGTCTCTAAAAACACTCCAGAAGGCCTTTTCTTCATTGGAAACCAGGTCATGTCTGCACATTTGCAGTTAACAGTCGTTGTTGGCAACCACTGCTAGATTTAGCGACTTTACAGACAAATAATTGGTATTGACCAAAATCGGCAGATCTGGCTTTTTGAAGATTAAAGACCAGCCAGAAAACTGCAATCGGTGCAGAGTTAGACTCCATCCAACTGGCCAAATATATTATTAACATGCAGAGGATGAATGAGTAATTTTTAAAAATCGTACCAAATATTTCACCCAAGCAGTCCTTTGCGATTTCCCACACTGATTTTGCAATAACTGTTGAGATTAGATACATTTTGCAGCTCCGTGTGAAAATCGCCAAAAGCTTTCTTTCTTGTTTGTGGGTTGTTGTCTGACTGTAGAGTTCATTTTCACTGTGCAACTTGTTTTCAACAACTATGAGGCACATAAGGTCGTTATCTATCAGAGACGTAATCAAGTGCACTCTGTTTTGGTTAGTATTTGGCCTAAGAAACTGAAACTTGTATGGAAATATGTTCTGTTAAATTGATTTTGTTGGTCATTTCTTGATTAAGCTGTAAAAAACTATTCTTTGTCATGTTATGTTGGATGAATTAATCTCAGTTTGTCTATTTTACATTCCAGTGTGCAACTCTGCAAAGAGCTAACAGAAAAAACTGATCATGGGAATGAAACTAAAGGTAAGTTGGATAATAATTTCCTTGTTGATGTGAGTCTGGCTGCATAAAGAAACTTTTATGATATTTATCAGTCATTTGTACATTTTCTGAATATTGCACAGTCCCTGTTAAAATCTTAATCTGACATTAGAAAACCTGATAGCAATGATGCTCAGATAAAATCTGTTATTCCAACCTAAAAACACTTCCACTCTTCTGTTTCTGATCATTTGAACCTTGTGCTTTCTCATGTGTTCTCTGAAGTTGGACATGTTGTGTTTTGTCTCTTTAGACATACAGGCCGCTCTTTATGAGGTCTGCTCGCAGGTTGTCCAGGGTAACCTGAAAATTGATCTCGTTTCCGCTGTCCTCGGGGAAATGATGGTAGGAATATGTCCTCTTTTTCATGCAAACCCTCCGCCTCCATAAAGCAGAGCAGAAATAACAAAACAGTCTTTTGCTACTGTTCAGTTGCAACATTTTTGTGAATTATAGCTTTTTTAAAATCAGGAACGTAATGACTTTATGTTCCTTTTGCCCTTCAGTAAAGTGTAATTGATCAACCAAAGCTATACTAAAGTTTTTAATACGTTTTGCAATAAAAATAAATCCACAATACAGTTTGCTTTAATGAGTCATTGCTTTGTTGTACTCATCTTAACGTGCCTTTGTTTTGTTTTTCAGGAACTCAGAGATGATTTGCCATCAATTTTAGCAGATGTGTTCTGTATATTAGGTATACTATACAGTTTGAAATAATAGTTATTCAATTTAATAAAACAGAGATTGATATCTTTATCATGCTCTCTTCCCTTGCCACCACGTTCTTTTACATCAGATTTAGAAACTGGTGCACTAGAAGAAAAGAACAAGCGGGACCATTACACTCATTTAGTGGGAGCCTGTTTGGTAAGAGCTTTTACCAACATTTGATTTTGGTTTAGCTTTTTTTAGTGACTGAAACTATATATTTATGCATGTGTCTCAGAGCTTCTCTCATAGCTTGCTTTGAGATGAACTGGGTTGTTAATACAAGTCAATTTTCTCAGCGTAGCAGCTGAAACATTCCTGCTCTTCTGGTTATTTTTTTCCATTAAAAGATGGCTTATACAAAAAATTGGTCATTTATGTGAGGCATTATTTACTGGTATTGTTGGTACTTCAGTATTTGTCATCTAGTATTTACCTTTCCGACTTCCATCCTGTGTTTTATTATGTCAGTCTTTTGTACCGGAGGCCATCCTGAAAGAACGACTCGACCCAGAGACCTTGGAATCTCTTGGATTGATAAAACAAGCTCATCAGTTTAATCAAAAGATTGTAAAAATCAAGACTAAGCTATTGTAAGTAAGAGCTGTCCGCCTCTTGTTTTGCATGATGCATATCCAGTACTTTACTTTATTTTTTCCCAACTTTTCTTTCTATTCAGTTACAAACAGCAGAAGTTTAACTTGCTAAGGGAAGAGAACGAGGGCTACGCCAAACTGATCACAGAACTCGGTCAAGACCTTTCCGGCAATATCACCAGCCACCTCGTCCTGGAGAGCATAAAGTCCCTCATAGGTACTAAGGTTGAACTACCTTAAGTTGTTTCATTAAACATTTATAACATTATTTCAATGTGAGCTACTACTTGCCGGGTTATCAATAATGATTGATCGTACCGCTATACTCACCATCGATTACAGCTGTATCAATCGACAAGTTTTCAAATGTGGATAGTTTTTGAAATGTCGTTCAAAGCAGTCTCGGTAACACTTTATTTGACGGGTTGTGAATAAGACTGTCATGATACCGTCATAAACATGACATAACACCTGAACTCATGAACGTGAGTAAGTCTTCATGAATATTTATGACTGTCATAAAGTGTCATTCCGTAAATTATGACACTTTTAATACAAAGTTGACATTATTCAAAATGTCTTTGTTATGACAACTTGACATTAACCAAAAAAATCATGATCTGACATAAATTTGTAACAAAAGTATTACTGATTAAATTTTAGCTTTAATAACATAAAGCTACATCATTTTTAAAGTATTAACCAAATGACACTTTATGACAACAGTCATAAATATTCATGAAGACTTACTCATGTTCATGACAGGTGTTATGTCATGTTTATAAAGGTGTCATGACAGTCTTATTCACAACGCGTCAAATAAAGTGTTACCGCAATCTCTGATTGTCTTCTTCTTCCATCTCTTTGTTTTCACCGTAGGCTGCTTCAATTTGGATCCTAATCGGGTTCTGGACATCATCTTGGAGGTGTATGAGAGCCGGTCTGAACAAGATGAGTTCTTTCTGTCCCTCATCAAGTCCTACATGTGTGAGCCAATCACCCTCTGCCATATACTGGGCTTTAAGTTCAAGTTCTACCAGGTGAGTGAGCGGGAAGTCCAGGGTTTTGGTGTTGTAACCCTGCAATTTATATCTTAGTGAATTGAAAGCTGAATATCATTGAAAAAATATTTTATTTCAGTAATTCTATTCAAAAATGTTCACCTTTTGTATTGCTTCATTACACAAAAGTCACACATTTCAAATGTTTCTATTAATTTTGGTTATAGCTTACAACTAATCCTTTTGCAAAAGCTGGCTACAATACAGCCACTGAACTTTCCATTATCATGTTTGGATACATCAGTCTATGGAAGCCTCTTGAGCTGTAACGTTTTGTGGCGTTTATTCTACATGTGGAGGGTGTGCATTGCTTTTGGCAAGACAACTCTACAGTCTTCTCCATGACTATGTGAAAAGAATTAAAATTTTTGGGCCTTTTGTAATAATTTTCTCAAAAACGGTTGCATAGATTCTGATTGTCATCAATATTAACAGAGGTAAACAAAATCTATTAAAATATATTGTGATTTTCTTGTATTTTAAAGCAGGAACCCCTGAAAGATTCTCCTCAGCTTGGATGAAATAAAACAACCAGATTTAAAAACGGATTGTTTTGCATGTTTTTCATAAATAATGTACTGACATATAGTGTAATTCTTGTCCAGGAACCTAATGAGGAAACTCCAAAATCACTTTACCACATTGCTGCTGCTCTCCTGAACCACAAGCTGATAGAGCTGGAGGATCTCTATGTTCATGTAAGGAGAAGAACTGCAACTCATATTCTAAAACATTGACATTTCTTCACTGGTTTTTTGGTCCCTTACTGGACATTTCTAATGTGTTAAGCAAATGCGACCTTGAATAGTTAAAGAGGCACGCCTTTGCTTTAAGTTTTTTTTTTTAATACACCTCTTTAAAATTATTTCTGTGTTCTCCAATTCCAGCTTATGCCAGTAGATGCCACCATTGTAGAAGAACACAAACGGGAGATTTCAGAGGCCAAGCAGATCGCTCGCAAGCTGGTGACGGTCGTGCTTCCCTCGGAGAAAAGTGAAGACAAGGAGAAGGAGAAAGAAAAGGAAGAAGAAAAGAACGAGAAGGTGAATAACTCTCTCGTTTGTTGCCTGTTTTAGGGAGACGCTCTCAGTCAGGTTCTACTCCATCCTGCTTCGTTCTCAATATCTTCATTAGAAATGATCAATTGGAACAGTTTGAATAATACATCACTGCAGCGTGGCCCCTTCTGTGCTAAGCTTCGTAACTAATGTGCTCATTATTTAGCTTTAATTTATCTTAATTATTTGAATTACCATTCTTTCCAATTCCTAAAGCCACCTGACAACCAGAAGCTCGGTCTTTTGGAGGCTCTACTCAGGATCGGAGACTGGCACCACGCCCAGAGTATCATGGACCAGATGCCGTCTTTTTACGCTACTTCTCACAAGGCCATTGCGCTGGCGCTTTGCCAACTTGTACACCTGACCGTGGAGCCTCTTTATAGAAGGTACTTATTATCATGTCGCACAGATTGTCCAGTGTTTTCCCACAACAGCCAGACAAAAACCATGAATTTGAGAGCTTTGACGCCAGTAAAACCTGACACCATGCTGTGTTCGTTAAAGAGCTGGCGTTCCAAAAGGAGCAAAGGGCTGTGCGCTGCAACCGCTGAAGAACAAGCGGGCTCCTCAGCCCACCGAGAGCTTCGAGGATCTACGGAAAGATACGTTCAGCATGCTCTGCTACCTGGGCCCTCACCTCTCCCATGACCCCATTCTCTTTGCTAAGATAGTACGATTGGGCAAGTCCTTCATGAAAGAGGTAAAGCCGCTTCCTTGTGTATTACCGCACCTATGTGATGGTGTCCTTTTGACCCATTTTCTATGTTTTCGTTTCACAGTATCAATCTGACGGTAGACCTGAAGTGAAAGATAAGATGGTTAGTGACGGACTAAAAATCCTCTGAAAGATAACTCCTCATGAAACGGTCCACCTAAGCTCGGTGTACATGAACCCTATTAACACTGAATGTATATTTATTTCAGGAGATATTGTTGAGCTGCTTCCTGAGCATCGCAGATCAGGTGTTGCTGCCCTCTCTCTCTCTAATGGAGTGCAACGCCTGCATGTCTGAGGAACTATGGGGCCTGTTTAAGCTCTTTCCCTACCAGCACAGGTAAAGACCTTGAAACATTGAACAGAGCTCTGTGAAATGTTAAAGCTCAGCATCTTGTTTTATATCTGGAGTCCCTCTGATAATCCGTTTGCTGAAATATAAAGGCAACTTTTGTTGAATTTTAAAATTAGATTTTTTTTTTTGTACGGGTTCCAGAGAAAAGGAATGAATTCAAGAGCATATTGCTTTTTATTGACATATGAAAATGGAATTTTCTTCCATTTCGTAATTGTCTACTCTGGGTGTATCAGATAAAATGCAGCCAAAATGCACCGACTTGTGATCAAATATTAAAAAGCTTCACAAGTAAACAAAGCAGGAATTAATTACTTGCTTTATGGTGCAATAATTGAAAAAATATATCCTTCCAGATCTTGAAGTTGGTGGATTGTTCTGGCGATTCCTGTCAGTGCTTTATTATTGTTATTTACCAACTTCCTGTAAGTGTCTCTTCTCTTTGTGTTTGTACAATAAGGTACCGGCTTTATGGGCAGTGGAAGAATGAGACCTACTCCGGCCATCCATTGTTGGTTAAAGTAAAAGCCCAGACCGTGGAAAGGGCCAAATACATTATGAAGTAAGAAGATTAATTTCTGTCCGTTTTTTTTCTCCATCCAAAATATAAAGTTAGTAATTCACTAATAACAACATGTGAGTTGTTGTCTAAAATGTATACGTTTCTGGAACTCAATCTTAATATTTTAAATCTCTAACTCTAGTGTTGTTTCTTTTTCTTTTCTTCGTTTTGGGTGGAGATGTACTTCAATGTTCATGTTAAGTATTTATATCGAAACTGAAGAACAGCAACATTAAGCTAATTGTATCATTTTAGTTTCTATGCATTACCGTCTACCCACAATAATGTGAGATAAAAGTTTATTTGGTTTATAGGTAACTTTAACCGGAGTCAAGTGTGAGGTTACTAAGTATGTATTTTGTTAATGCTGCATAATTACTTGCCAAGCTCGATTAATTAGAATATTATATCAAAGCTCATTTATTTCAGTGACTCAATTGACTAAATGAAGCATATAAGTACACAAACTGATGTTTTTAAGTCATTACTTCTCTTATTGTTTTCTGCCTGCAACAAAAAAATTATACTGAAATGTAGGCTTAATGAAAAGTATGTTAAATGTCTGCTTATAGGTTGTTTGGTTCAAAAGATACTTTAAATCTGGCAATCATCATCTGAACACACATCCTAATTGGCTGAGATTTATCTGTTTTCTCAGTGTTTTTTTGCCTGTCATAAGTGTCACACATTTTACTGTATATTATTGCTGAAATCACTTTATTTCTTGTTTTTATTTGTTTTTTCCCCCCCTCTTCCCCAGGCGCTTGACCAAAGAGAACATAAAACAGTCTGGACGACAGATTGGCAAACTGAGCCATAGCAACCCCACCATCCTCTTCGATTACGTTAGTATAGTCGGCTGCAATTATTTTACTCTGAATTGTTTGGATAAACTCTGAAAAGACACACAAATAATACATTTATTTTAAAGTAGTTTTTAATCATGTAACACAGCATGCTTGCTTCATGTGGGTTGTTATCTTTGTTGTTGTTTATGTTGTGGCAGTTTTCCAGATCTGCCAATTTGTGCCTGTCTGCAAATCATGCTTTCATTAGTCAAAATAAAAACTGGTTTGGAAAACTCCATGTACAAAATATTTAAAATCATTTCAACTGGTTTTGTAGTACAATGTCTCATTTACTATAAATTTTTGTTTTTAACCCCTCTGGAATTGAAATTGTATAAAATGATGGGATGTTATAAATTGTATGCCATTAGGAGTAGCTTGAGGGTTTGATTTTTAGTGGCTGCACATTTACTTTTACAAATAGCATTTTTGTTTAGCTCTGCTTTAAAAATAGCAGCTGTTATCAGTTCATGCACACTAAATCTCCTCCACCGTCTTCTTGCCTATCAGATGTTGTCTCAGATCCAGTGGTACGACAACCTCATTGTTCCGGTGGTGGACTCATTGAAATACCTCACATCTCTCAACTATGACGTCCTGGCCTGTATCCTGCACTTTCTGCTCGTAAATGTTTCTGTTGACGTCTTAAAAGAAAAAAAGAGCCGTGTTTCTGTGTTGTTCCTCTGAACTCTGACCTCAGATTGCATCATCGAAGCTCTGGCCAACCCCGAGAAGGAGAAGATGAAACATGACGACACTACACTCTCCTTGTGGCTCCAGAGTTGGTGTTTTCGCTCTCAGAATTTGCATGAAAATGCAGAGATTGAGTATATGAGTCACATCTCTGTGTTTTTGTTATTCAAGGTTTGGCAAGTCTGTGTGGAGCCGTGTTCAGAAAATACCCGATTGAATTGGCCGGCCTTCTGCAGTATGTTACCAACCAGCTGAAGGCGGGAAAAAGGTCAGAAAAACCTAATGTGTCTATATAGCAACCAAGATGCTATAGGCAACAGCCTTTTTCAGCATTTTACCATGATGCATTCAGTGATGTATTGAAGTGTGTGATAGTAACTTTACAGCTTTACTTTCTAACGTAAACATTTGTGATATATGCTAATGCTAGGCATTGCAAAGGGTCACTTGTTTATTAATTCGACTTGCAATGCATTATTTATTTTGTTAAACAACACGAAATGCACATTCTTGTAATTACATTAAATTGTTAATTTAGAAGACTATCTAGCTGCTGTCCATGTTTCTCTTAAGTGGCTTTTTGTTGTTGCAGTTTTGACTTGCTGATTCTGAAGGAGGTGGTGCAGAAAATGGCTGGCATTGAGATCACAGACGAAATGACTTCAGAGCAGTTGGAGGCCATGACAGGAGGAGAGCAGCTGAAAGCTGAGGTACAAAAGTCTATAATGTCATCTGTGTGTATGGGGTGTGTTTGCCCTGCAGTGATGTCGGTATTCATAAATATGACCGTGTTCACAGGGCGGCTACTTCGGCCAGATCAGGAACACAAAGAAATCTTCTCAGCGCCTGAAGGATGCTCTGCTTGACCACGAACTAGCGCTGCCGCTGTGTTTACTCATGGCCCAACAACGAAATGGAGTCGTTTTCCTGGAGGGAGGAGAGAAGCATCTAAAACTCGTGGGGCACCTTTATGACCAGGTTTGCACCTTCTCAATAGTCTATTTTTAAATACCTTTGAGTTTCCAAACTGTAAAAATATTCACCCTGAAGAAACTTTTCTGTTTTTTTTTTTTTTGTTTCAGTGTCACGACACACTGGTGCAGTTTGGTGGTTTTCTAGCCTCCAATCTCAGCACAGAGGATTATATAAAGCGAGTTCCCTCCATCGACGTCCTTTGTAACCAGTTTCACACCCCGCATGATGCCGCTTTCTTCTTGTCGCGCCCCATGTACGCACATCAGATCTTGGTTAGTGGATTCCCATTTGCTCCTCAGACCATTAAACTTGCTCTTATCACCTATTGTGAGACCTAATCTTGGATAATCGATTCAAATTATTTTATTTTCTAAAACCACAGTCAAAATACGAGGAGCTAAAGAAGGCTGAAAAAGGCAACCGACAGCAGCAGAAGGTCACCAAGTACGTGGCGGCGTGCGAACAGGTGATGATGCCGGTGCACGAGGCTGTGATGTCGCTCCATCCGGCCAGAGTCTGGGACGATCTGCGGCCTCAGTTCTACGCCACCTTCTGGTCGCTCACCATGTATGACTTGGCCGTGCCGCATGCTGCGTATGAGCGGGAGGTAAACAAGCTAAGGGTCCAGATCAAGGCCATCGAGGAGAACTCTGAGATAGTAAGTATTTGTTTAACTGGAATGTGTGCCTGTTTAATTGACAAACAGAAATCAGAGCAGTAGAAGATAAAGAGCTGTTCTGACAGTTTTTTTTTTTACATTTATTTTAAGCCTTTAAATAAGAAGAAGAAGGAGAAGGAACGTTGCACAGCCCTGCAAGAAAAGTTACAGGAGGAAGAAAAGAAACAAATGGAGCATGTCCAAAGAGTTCTGCACCGTCTCAAGCTGGAAAAAGACAGCTGGTTGTTAACCAGTAAGTATCATTAAGCACGCGTCATTCAGTCTTCAGTCTCTGCAGACAAAGGATGATTTAACCATAAATGTTGAAGTTTTCATGAAGTCTCGTGTTCATCTTGCTCTGCGATCTCATGCGACTCTAAAAATTTCATGGCAGAATCCACAAAGAACGAGACCATAACGAAGTTCCTGCAGCTGTGCCTGTTCCCTCGCTGCATCTTCTCCTCCATCGACGCCGTGTACTGCGCCCGCTTCGTCGAGCTCGTCCACCAGCAGAAAACCCCGAACTTCTGCACTCTCCTCTGCTACGACAGGGTAAGAGATTCAGGAAACCTGTGAGAATATTTCAATACTAACCTTGCGGGGTTTCTTCAAGCAGAACTTCATCGATTTTGATTTATTTTGTATTGGTTATAATGAGCGTTGTGGTTACTAAGGACACCTAGACTCTTGGAGTGGGTGATGTGGCTTAAAAATAACATTTTATTTAAGATTTTTTTCTCATACAAGATGCAATTTCTGAATTTAAGTGATTTAAAAAACATTTTTTTTACTTGATTTTGTTTCTGAAATCTTTTCCCCCTGGAAAAAAAAAAATAACAAAATTTTTTTTTACTTGATATTGTTTCTGAATTTTTTTTTTCCCTGTCTTTTATTTCAATCATCCCTTCTGTAAGTTGTATCAGTATCAAAGTATCAGGCTATGAGAATTTTTGTTATGCGAACATAGTCATAATATTAGCAGGAAATGGTCACAATTTCACCAGAAACATCACAAAATTGAGAGAAGTTGTCCACAATTAGATAAACATTATTAATATGTTGTAACCTTCCTATCAACTAAAAATAGTGCTGTTTGAGATGCATAAAAACTCAAAAACGTTCTGCCTTTCGTTATATTTTTCACCAGTGGACGTCGCCATTTTTCCACCTGCTCAACGCCGTTGATGACACGGTTTGTTCTGTTCTGTACTGGAACCTACAGGGTAAACACAGGAAGGCTAACTTTACCCGAGTTGTTTGTTGTATTGTGTTTGCTATAAATTCAGACAATGCCACATTACGTCGCTGTTGATTGTAAGAAACAACAAGTGAGATAAGTCTGCATCGCTTCCCACGTGAAAAAAAGAGGGAAAGAGTTAGAGCGATCGGATCTAGCATATCTCATTTACCCAGAATGCATTGCAGTGTAAACAACATGACGACATCCGCGTGACAATATTTTATTTAAATTTATGAAAACAGCCTGCGTTATTTCTACTGCGTTGTTTTTACATCTGAAATAAACATTACTCACACAGATTATATTGTTACAGCTAAAGGTGGATCCCTTTAAAAGCTGTGCTGGATTGTTTTGCAGGTTTTCTCTGCCATCATTTACACGGTGGCCAGCTGCACAGAGAACGAGTCTCACCGCTACGGCCGCTTCCTCTGCTGCATGTTGGAAACGGTGACCCGGTGGCATAGCAACCGCGCCGTCTACGAGAAGGTTCGCAGCTCTGCCAAATTTCTGCATTTATTTGCAACATTTTATTTGCAATAACTGACATTTTGTCAGATATTGTCAGCGGGTATTTGATAAGTTTCTTCTTATTGCGCAATTTGTAGGAGTGTGTGAATTATCCAGGCTTCCTGACAATCTTCCGAGCCGCAGGGTTCGATGGAGGAAACAAAGCGGATCAGCTGGATTATGAGAACTTTCGGCATGTGGTCCACAAATGGCACTATATGCTGACTAAAGTGAGCTGGCCTTTTTATGATTCTCTGTTTTTTTTTTGTTTTTTTTGTGATTTTTGATGAAAACAATCAGAGAAGATGCCGCATTTTTATAAATATTTCTAATCGATTCTTTTTTGTCTAGGCTTCAGTCCACTGCCTGGAAACAGGAGATTACACCCACATCCGGAACATTCTGATCGTTCTTACCAAGATCTTACCCTGCTACCCAAAGGTCCTGAACCTGGGCCAAGCGCTGGAGTGCCGGGTCCACAAGATCTGCCTTGAAGAGAAGGATAAGAGGCCAGACCTCTATGCCTTAGCAATGGGGTAACACAGCATTGTGTGCTCCATGTGGAGCCTTTAGTTAGCATCTTTTTCTTGAAGCTTTGAGATAAAACAGAAACATACACAAAGTCTCTTGAGAAGCTTTTGCAACTATCTGGCAGGATTATAGCTTATTGATTCACTTTGGAATTATTTCTAAAAATAAGATTTTAAATCATATCTGTTTGAGGAAATTTAATTGAGTTCAAATTTTGGCCTCTTCTAGCTTGCGTGCAATTTTTTTTACTTTAGCAGTGAGTCAGTCTAAAAAAAGGAAGTTTTTAATATTAGACAGCAATGATTTCAACTAAAAATGAATCCAGTCTGATGTGGAGAGGAGGGCAGTTCTGACCAGTGTGAGCTTGACCAAAGCTCTTCAAGGTTAATTACAGGGGACTTCTCTGTGGATCCACAGTCCCACTGCTTAGTTACTGATAGACATTGTAGCTTTGAATCCTTCAGAAAATGAAGAAATGACTGATTTCATCCATTTTTAGGGATCAATCACAAGTTTCTAACCTCTAATTCAGAACAAAGAACAATAATTGATGAATTTACAGAAGGAAAAAGTGAGATTTTCAGCGTTGTGCCCACTTCCCACCCAAAAATGGATTTTTCAATATTTGACCTTCTAGCGAGACGTTTGGCTAATTCAGAAATTTTTTTGTGACTGAATTTGAATCCAATTGGTGTTCTTGTTATGAAATAGTAATATTTCATTTAATCGCAAAGCAATCGGAGGAGCTTATTTTGGCTCTGCAGATAGTAGACCTCTGACAATCCATCTGTGTTGGTAAATAGGAATGTTTCTGCCCAGAAGAAGAAGTGACTTTCTCTATGTGAGATTCAGAAGCTGTTTTTGGGGTTTCTCGTTCCTTTGTGCAAACTGCGTGTGCGTCTTGCAGTTATTCAGGTCGGTTGAAAAGCCAGAAGGTGCACATGGTCCCTGAGAATGAGTTCCACCACAAGGACCAGCCAGCTCGCAGCGCCACGCCGGCGAGTCAGCAGAACGGCCCTGGAAGCACCGGCAAGCCCGCCGCCAACACCAGCAAGACCGAGGAGGGGGGATTTGAAGACGGGGGTGAGTAATTAATAACTGTTTATTACTCTTATCTATTGTAAATCCGCCTGCTTGTTGAATTTCTAATTTATGCGACCCTGTGTTGCTCAGACCGGGTCAAGGATAAATCTCAGGGGACCACAAAACCAGTCAACAAAGCCAACAGCACAGCAGCCAAAGTGACCACCAGCAATGGAAACGGTGCTCTCAACAGGTAACCTGCCTCACATATGACATGTAAACATATTCCTGACAAAACAGGGTTCATTTTCAGTCTTCAAAAGTATGGAGAATATATTCCAGGTTTGCGTAAGTGTGGAAAGATGACAAAATACTTTGGATTTTTTTGCAAATTTTTACTCCCTGTTCAGCGATAAGATCTATCCATTTCTCACACTCTTTTCCTTCGCCGTCAGTTTATCTGTGATCCATCTATTAGCCATCATCCATTCTCCCATCTGTTTATTTTCATGCATCAATTTTTCCAGCCAAGTCTCTGATCCAGCCACCATTCAGCCTTAATCCACCCAACCATCTATCTTCAATTATCCATTTGTTTGACTACCAGACACCCATCCATCCATGTCTGTATTTTTGATAGATTTCATCTTTTACATCTGACCTAGGGCTGTGTGATAAATCAATTGATAAAAAAAATTTTAATGAAAATTTAATGAAAAATCTGGATTTTTTTTTTTTATTATTATTATTCCATCAATGCTCTTCTTGGGATTTTATTTGTCAGCCCACCCAAGGCCTAAAATCTTGTTTCACAGTTTGTAATTATTCAGACTTTGACTTCAGGTGAGCTGCCAGAATGAGTGATTGAAACTAAAGAAAGTTTTTGAAAATATTTTCCATCATTTTACATTTTTTTTTTTCAGGAAAAAAATGAATGAAATTGGAAATCAGATTTGGTATGAAAAAAATCAGAGATTTTATTTTTAAGCTCTCAAGAAAACCCTCTATGGTTAAATTGATTGTATTGTTTGTACTATTAAAACTCATAAAGAATCCCAAGAAATCCCACTCTGAAAAAGGATGAAATTTTTACGTAAAAAATTATGCAGGAACTCTGATTCAACTTTATTAAGTTTTGTCTTTATTTAACAATTTTTATTTTAGTGTTAGAAAAACTGCTTGCAAGTGATTTTGTTAAGTAAAAAAAAACAAAACTTTGATCTGCTTGCAGCACCAAAGCTGTAAAAGATGACAAAGAGAAGAGCGGGAAAGAAAAAAAAGAAAAGAAAGAAAAGACGCCAGGAAGCACACCAGAGACGACGAAGGCAGAGAGCCGCAGGGAGAAGCAGAGAGACGAAAGAGCGGGAAAGGAGGAGCGGTTGCTGCGCGAGGGTAAGGAGAAGACCCCGAAAGCAGACCGGGAGAAAGTCAAGCTGGACGAAAAGAGCGGCAAAGACGACAAGGCCAAAGCCGGAAACGGGGAGCCAGTGGAACCAGGCAGAGACGCCGTCAAGGAATCCAAGAACAAGGAGAAAGGAGACAGGAATGCTGCGACTGCAACCCTCAAGTCACCAAATCCGAGATCCGATTCAGCCGAATCTGAGAGGGGTAAGAAGCTGTTACATGTTTGTCCTCCAAAGAAATCAAAATTTCATTCATAATGCTCTCAAGTCTTAAATTTGAGTTGGTGAAACCTGCAGAAACCCGGTTAAAGAAAGAGATAAAGTGGTGGGGTATTTTCATCATGGATGCTGGCCGTCCAGATCAACAACTTCTGCTTTTTCGTCTCTGCAGATCACAAAAGACGAAAGCTCGACAGTCACTCGTCCCCATCCCACTCCTCATCTGTTAAGGTTAGTATGGCCTGAGGAAGGCTGTGCCCGTTTCTTCTCTATCTGCTGGAGCATTCCCTGCCTTGCACATTCCAGCAGCTCCGAAGATCATCCCGGGAGCGTTGTCGCACCGCAGGCACGGCATCTGGAAGTCTCCCGACTCTCCAACATGGGAGTTGGAAACCATTCCATGGACTTGAGCTGAAAAGGTTCCACTATTGGGAGAAATCCTGAAGGACTTAGTCAAGAGAATATTATGTATATTATATATTTTCATATTGAAAAAAAAAAATGCCTATTTTTATAGAAGTGAAAGCAGTCGGTGTGCCTTCGGAAGAATCTTTTGACCACGTTTCTATATTCCCGTGGAGTTTTTTTTTTTTGTGCTTTTTAAAAAAATATAGTATTCCCGCCCCGTCAAGAAGTCTCCAAAGGCAAAGTGTTTTTTTTCCTCCGACCAGGAGCCGTATTCAACCAGTCGAAATAGTCTCCAAGAGCTTTTTCCCTCCATTTTTCTGAGCTCTTCCTTCTTTAACGCGATGTAAAGTACCTCGGTGTCGCCCCGGAGCCCACTCAAAGACGGATGGTGTCCAGCAAACCTCTGTGGCGGCGCCTCCAGAGAGTCTCCACGTCCGAGTCGCCGGCCCCTCTTCCCTCTTCGCTTCTCGAGACGGCCCATTCCATCAACACCACCAGCTTCGCATCGCACCGAGCACGCCCAGTCGGTCCCGCCGCCAGCGCCGCTACACTCGACTCTACAGCTTCTGGCCGTCTTCGCATCCGTCGCTCCTGGCAAGCCATACGCGGAAGAGAGAGCCGCCAGCGCCCCGAGGAAGACGAGAGAATGAATGTTGCGAATCCACCAGAAATGCTGTGGAAAATAAAGCCTGCCCCCTACAAAGAGAGTGTGAGGGAGAGAGTGGGTGAGACCTGAGTCGTCTGGAGCCTCGGCCCAGCCACTGGCAGCTTGTGATAGGCATTTATTTAATCCTTCCACGAGAGAAATAGGCTCCATGTGTCTTATCCATTCCTGAACTGTAAGTGACAGCAGCAGTTATCTCTATAGGGATGCACTCCAAACACACACACAGGCACACACCTGCACTTACACACACACACACACACACACACAGTCACAGATATGACCACTATTAACAGCACTCGCACTTTAGAAGTATTGTTATACCAGCTACGCTGATATAGCAGACATGCTTTAGTGTTAAGACTTACTCCATATTTTACACATGCTCAGGGTTTTTCTATTAGATCTTATCTATTTTCTAAGTGTTGACATTCCAGATGTTGAGTCTATGAACTCTCCTCTATGTAATAACTTTGTCAAAGCCTCAGTTTCTGAAGGTCAGAGATCAAGGGAGGAGTTTGCTGTTGGATCGGCCTCTCTCCCCCCTCCTCTTCCTCTTCTACCGACTTTCTACTGCTGTCTGACAACCTCCTCCTACCTCCCACCCCCTCCCAGCTCATCTGTCATCTCCATTCATCCCTACAGGACAGTAGCAACGAACTCAAGGATCCTGCAACCAAGGTTTGAACCGGCTCTGTTACTCTTACGTACAGTCTTCCCATTTTAGCGATCTGATTGTGTGTGTGTTGGCGAACTCGCCTTTTTGCAATATAAAGTAGTTTTAATGTGATTCTCCAAACAGTTCTCCAATTGTTGTCGCCTCAAGATCGACAGTATTCGTGCCTCAGGAAACTCTGCACACGTTTTACAAAAGTGGTGGATAATCCTGAAGTGGAAAAGAAAAGGATGCATGGTTTTTCAAAATTTTTTACAAATAGAAATTACCGTAGTAAAAATAAAACAGACTGACATGACACGGTCATAAACTTGACATAAGAGCAGTCATGAACATGAAGGAGTGTTCATGAATGTTTATGACTATTGTCATGAAGTGTCTTTTGGTAAATAATGACACTATTAATGCAAATATGCATTAAAGGTTACATTAAAAGTGCATAAAAAGTGTCAACTTAGCATTATTTGGTAAATAACTACATTTTTATGCAAAGCTGCATTAAAACGTACATTAAAACTCAACTAAAAGTGTCAACTCTGCATTAAAAAGTGTCATTATTTATCGAATGACACTTCAGGACAACATTCATGAAGACTCCTTCATGTTCATGACAGGTGTTAGGTCATGTTTATCACAGTGTCATGTCAGTCTTATGCACACCCCTTCAAATAAAAACGTTACCAAAGTTTGTTTTTTTTTACTTTTTTTGCCGCCTTTACTTTGATTCTCCGAAATAAAATTTAGTGCAGCCAATTGCCCCCGGGAGCCGTTCCTTGATAATATTTAAGTGATTGGAGTTCAGCAAAAACCTGTTAATCAGACATCAATTGAAGCCAGGTGTGCACAAGTTCAACGCACCTGAATCAGATGAATGGCTCGTTAGAAGTTGCATGAAATTAACTCTTGTGGATTGGACTTGGGCATCATTGATCTAAAATGTGTAGAGCAGTGTGCCAGGGTTGGAACGTACTGGAAGATGAGGATTTTCTTTCCACTTCAGAATTATGTGTGTGTTAGTTTGAGATATTTGCATTTTTATTGACTGCTTGATAGGGGGGGAAACATTATTATTATTATTATTATTATTATTATTATTTGGATGGACAAGGCAATTGTAGCAAGCTGGACAATTAAACATGCAAGAGACGGTCATTTTATTCATATTTTAGTAATACCATGTCACTAATGAGCAGAAACCTAATTATTAGTCAAATCTGGTACCTGACCATTTAAGCCAGGGGTCTCAAACTCCAGTCCTCAAGGGCTGGTGTCCTGCAACTTTTAGATGTGCCTCTGCTGCACCACACCTGAATAGAATAATTAGGTCATTAGCAAGGCTCTGGAGAACTGATCTACACAAGGAGGAGGTAATTAAGCCATTTCATTCCAGCGTTTTGTACCTGTGGCACATCTAAAAACTGCAGGACATTGACCCTCGAGGACTGGAGTTTGAGACCCCTGATTTAAGCTCTTGCTGCCAGCTCTGCTCTTTGGATTTACTGCTTCTTTTGTTTGTTTTTTTGATGAACCAATGAGTTTAAATTGCATATTTAAATCAATATTCCCTGTCTTCAGTTCCTTCACCCAAGTGATGTCGTTAAAAAAAACAAGAAAAACTCAGATTTTGTTCTGGTTAGGTTTTTTTTGGTTTTTGTGGTGCAGCAAAAAGCCTTTCCTTATCTCAGGTCCCATTCAGTTAAATGGTTTTACCATCTGTAATTGTAGATTTGTACACTCCCAACAGCTGTGGCGATTGCTGTTCTAATTAGACTTTTTTTGGTTTCTTGGTGATATTTTCGTTTTTGTGGTAGCAGTAGTAAATTGTTTCCCTTAGGGATAAATCTTCTTGTACCCATGGGCTGCTGTAGAGATGAAAGGGGGGGGGGCTGTTGCCACGGAGGAGTAGATTTCTGCTGATAAAACCTCATGAACATGAATTTCATTTTAAAAACAAAAAACCCTGATTTTAAAAACTTTGCAAGAATGAAGGGTAATCATTTCCTGCATGAAGTACATACATTTGTGGTATTAAAACGTAACATTCTCTGAAATTGTAAAGTCAGAAATTTGCAATAAAAAACTCAAGTTTACAGAGGTTTAGACAGTCAGACAGTTGCGACAAATAAAATCCCACAAGTCCTCTCAGTTGAAGTGGTAAATTTAGGAGAGGTGCATCTGGATATTTTCCAAAGTGGAAACGATTTCAAAGATTTCTCCATGAATGCCTTGGAAAAAGATCTGCAATGAACTCCTGGGACTGCGAGGAAGGAGCTGTAACACGGCTGCTTTGGATGTGAACCCGGAAGATGTTCTAATGCAGGAAAATGGACTCGGACTTACAACTTACATTTTGGAAAATGTTTGTTTTTTCCTACAAATTTCTGACTTTACATTGTCACAGAATGTCTTAGTAAATGTATTCATTTATCATGGAAAAGGTTCTCTCTTTATTTCTTGCAAATGTAAATTTTTTTCAGCATCAGTATCCATTTCTTTTATTTTGCAATGATGTGAAAACAAATTTCCAAGGAGTTTTGTTTTTTTGTTTTGGGTGAAGATTAACTCCTCCTTGACAACATGGATGCAGATGAAGTTTGCTTTTTGGTTGAAGGAGTCCTCACACACACACTGGTGTGAGGAGGACGGGAGGCCAGTGAAGAGAGCGGAGGATAGGGGGAATGTTTGCTCGCTCTCATCAAGATGGTAGCTGCTGAGTTTGGGACGCACTGGAGCCTCTGCAGGCTCATGAGAAGTGAAGTGTGTTACAGTTCTCTGGTCTGCAGGAGACAAAGACATGGACCGACCTTTCACCATCTGAGAGGGAGAGAATGAGACGAAGTTTGGAAATGCGTCAGAGGTGACGGGAGGTCTTGCAGAAGTAGTTGATATGACATTCAAAAATGAGTCGGGGGTCCATATGTGTGGGTTCTTACTTTATAAAGTTTGATAATTTAGAGATTTAAAAGAAAAAAAAAATGTTCCTGACATTTTCTTATCATTGAATAGTTTTTGCTTTTTTCTTTCCCAGTTGCTTTGCAATACATACACAGATCTTAAGGTGTTTGCTTTACATTCTTCTGAATTCAGAAGCGCATCATTTGGATGGTCCAGTTCTGTAGAAGACAGGTGTAATAGCTGCTTTTTTGTTTTGTTGTTACTTATTGACTTATATGTTTCTAATTTAAATTTTGGTGCAAAATGGATGAAATGCATGTTCTATGTCAAAAAAAAAGGCCAAAGTCTATGTAATGTGTTTAAGTTTAAAAACTGGGAGTTCTCTGTAAACAGCACATAAAGGGACATTTCTTGTTTTCATGAAGTGTTCTTGTTGGCATAGAGGGGCTTCAGCACAATGATCTTCTTGGTTTAGATACAAAGACTTTATTCTGTTCGTTTATGAAATGCAGAATATAGCGAAATATACTTTCAAATGCAAGTTGACCGATCAGATCGGTCCACTTGATCAGTTTTGAGCTTATAACCAATCAGCTCTAACAGTGAGAGGATGTTTCAGCAAGAAGTAGGGGTGGTCGATTTTGTGGCATAATGTGATCATGATAAAGGTGATGAGAGTTATTTATTACCTCTTTTATGGCAATCACTGCATAGCAACACATTCATAGTCCCACAAACACAAATACTGCTCTTGGAGAAACAAACCCATGTGTAATTCTCTTCTTTAGGACACCAGTCACATAAAGAAGTCAGATTTGCATTACTAGACTGCATTTAAATCATATTTTAAAATTTGATATTTGATACTTCCATTGAGCAAAAAGTGGAGAAAGTAGTAAAACTCTCATGTCTACCTATTTCTTATCCCATCTTTGAGATCCGACATTAAAAAACATTCAGTTTTAATGATATCATAATTACCACTGGATGATCAGTAGATCGGGTTTTGGATACATTTCAAAAGACTTTCTTCCTCGTTTACATCTGTAGAACTCGATCTGTTCAGATGGAAGATGGCATTTTGTTTCTTTTATGACTCGTGTGAAATCTCTTATTCTCGCTCCCTTCCTTGCGTGGCTGTAATATGTTTTAATGTTGAATGTTTGGGAAACAGAACTGCAGCAGCTGAGTCAATCTGTTTAGATTTGTGCAGTTTGCTAATCCCTGATTGTGACTCCCATTAGTACTCCTGAAAATCCCTTCTTTACTCCACAGGTTGTTTGACTGCACAACTGTATGCCTTCTTTTCTAATTGGTTGCCATTTTGTATTGTTCTCTTGATGGCAGAGTAAATATTGCATCGGGTTGAGTACAGATGACTTGAAGAGCAAGCCGCCTTGGAATTAGAAAACAAGATGTTTAGGGAGAGAATGAGAGAACGGTGTCTTTGCTTCATCCTAAAGTATCAAATCTACAGTACAGACCAAAAGTTTGGACACACCTTTTAATTCAATGAGTTTCCTTTATTTTCATGACTATTGACATTGTAGATTCACACTGAAGGCATCAAAACTATGAATAACACATGTGGAAATATGCACTAAACAAAAAAAGTGTAAAACAACTGAAAATACCCCTTATATTCTAGTTTCTTCAAAGTAGCAACCTGTTGCTGTGATTACTGCTTTGCACACACTCTGCATTTTCTTGATGAGCTTCAAGAGGTAGTCACCTGAAATGGTTTCCACTTCATAGGTCAACCTGCCCTGTCAGGTTAATAAGTGGGATTTCTTGCCTTATAAATAGTCGTGAAAATAAAGAAAACCCATTGAATTAGAAAGGTGTGTCCAAACCTTTGGTCTGTACTGTACATCAACTTAGATTTTGTTACGCCAAATAAATAAATAAATAAATAAATTGAATGGGTCTGAATTAAGGTTGATGAGCGAATCAATGTTTGCTGCTCGTGTGGCTTTAGTGGCACTAAGCACTTTTGTCTTGTTATTGTTGCCGTTACATTTTTGGTGTTTTTCCTCCAGTACTTACAAAAATCGGCTCAGTTTTTTTTTTCTTTTTCAGTGAACATCAAAGTGTTATTTTTCCTGTTCCTCTCTAGAGTAGGACAGAAGATCCATTGCATTAAACCGCAAACTCTCGAAGACCACAGCAATGGGCCATTAAAGCTACAGGGATTACTGAGAGTGTATGTTAGAGGAGGGTTGGAAAAAAAATCAAAGACAAATTTTATTGACGATCCCTTATGTGATTGGGTTCATCCTCCAGAACCGTCCTAAAAACCAGAGCATCTAACGAGAGATGAGAGGGATTTAGACATGAGGCCATTTGGGCTTTTGAAGGCGAGCAGTAATGTTTAAAAATCAATACAAACACGGAGAGGAAGACGAGCGCAGCGATGAGTCACTGGCAAAACTGAGTTCATATGAATCATTTGTAAGGATTTCTTACAGCCTGATGATGTTTAATAGTTTTGCTATATTAAAATTATTATAAGTTTTTAAAAAAAAGAAGTGTCTGAATACGCTGCCTGGACACAAAACGGATACCAACGTCGTTAATGTCGTCTTAGAGTGATGCAAATCATTAATGAGGATTCGGCAGCAGAGTCAGGCTTCAACTTGTTTGTGTTCTGTTCATGTGGGATTGTTTCCAGCAGCACATCAACTTTAATTCAGTTGCCCGGTCCAAGAGCAGAGAGAGGGAAGTGGAGAAGAAAGACACAGAGAGCGTACAAGGCCGATCCAAAGAGAAGAAGGAGGAAAAGGAGCGGAAAGAGAGAAAACGAGTGAGCGCTTTACGCTTAAAATACTGACCAGTTAGAGACCAGATGGGGAAAGGCAGTTGTTCAGCTCACAGACGCATTGAACTACTACCAGCGGCAGAACATTTGAGCATTTTTAAGCGCAGCGTTCATCAATAAATGCCTAATAACGTCGCTTCTCTTTTAGGATCACGCCGTTAACGACCGCGAGGCCAGCCAAGAATCCAAGCGGAGGAAGGACGAGAACGGCACCAGTAAGCGCCTTCTGTCCCGACAGGCGTCAGCCGTCTCGAGTCGACCGCGGTGAAACGCAAAACAGTGAACGTGACGGCGGAACCGTTTTCTCCCCAGATTCCTCCAAAAACAGCCAGAGCACCAGCCCTTCCTGCGACTCTCCACTGACGCCGGAGAAGGAGAAGACCAAGAGATCCAAATCCTCGAGCAAGGAGAAGGCCGAGTCCGTGAAAGCCGAACGAACGTCTTCCGGAGGCAAGAAGGTCAGCTCGGCATTCGTTACTATGGCGACGCTCATTATTTACCTGCATGTGACTAGCCTATTAAGATAAAAACCCATGCATTTTATTTTGTTTGCATAAAATGAATTATCGTACGTACGGATTTTTGCATTTGGGAAGTGGAAGAAAAATACGTTGGTTTCATATTTGTTATTTATAAAGTGAACCTTTAATTCGTTCTGCAGGAGTCCAGACATGAAAAGTCTGAGAAGAAGGAGAAGAGGGACAGCGCTGGAGGGAAGGAGGAGAAAAAGCAATATCCTTGAGTGAACAGTGACTTGAAAATCTTACCGGTAATCTCTTTTTTTTTTTTCTTTCTTTCTTTTTTGACAAGTTGTATATTTTTGACACACACAGTCTGAGTTGAGTGCTTGTCTTTACTTCGGCACCCTAATCTAAGCAGCCATAGTTTCCTCCGTTGTTCTGTGTGCCGTGTGTTTATAAATCTGTCTCGAATTAATTTGGTTTTTCTTTTTGCTTCCATCCTGATATCATTTATTGTATTTTTATTCGGCCGTGTTGCTCAGGTCCAACGAGTGTTGCTGTGTGCACAGTCATACAACAGAACTGTTTTACAGATTCGTCTTTGAACAGCTCAGAGTGTCTGACTGAGGTAATATTTCCTACCTGTGTGGTTATGTTGGGGTTTAAACTGACCATGTTCTCTGTGACTTAAACCTGATCTCTAATGGGTGAAACGTTTTGCTCTGTATGTTGACAATTTGCCCACACTCTTTAAACAAATCAGTGCTTTTGACTGTTTTTAAATAAACTTTAGGAGACACTAATTAAAAAAATGTTCAGCAATATCAAAGGAAGCGGTTCTGGTTCCCGCCTGAGCTTTTTTCCTCTGGATATTGATGGAGCACATTTTAGACAATCAATAGTCCCGGGTCTTTTTAAAAAAAAAAAAAAAAAAATTTTTTTTTTAAGTGATTCAGTTTCCCTTAACGACCACACTCATAAGTCGTCTGACAAGCACAGATAATGTGTACTAATCAGTGAAGGTAAGAACCATTCAGCTTCTTTCTCGTCAATCAGCCTTCTTGGAGTCGCCTGATGCATTTTGTTTCCTCCCCTCTGTGCTGCAGCAGAAATGGATAAGCTGTACTTTTATCTGCAAGACATCCACAACTCCACCTGTACCACTTATTGACTTTCGTTTTTATTTCCGATTGTATTTTTCCTTTACTTTTTCTTTTCTTCCCCCATGCCTGTTAGCTGTGGTTAATTCACACATCACCCAATTATTCTTCCTGTTTCAGACGATAAACCAGCCGAATAAAATTTGTCTTCTTTTTTCCATATATATATAAATATACATAAAATAGTTTGGGCACAAGGTGCTGCTGTAATCACAGTGTTACTCCTACCAGAAATGTGGTTACTGTATGAAATGATCTGTTGGTAGCAAGCGGTCATTGATTCAATAATCGCATGTTTGAAAACTGTTTTTGTTTTTTAGTTTTATTTTTGTACAATGTCGGGCCTTGCTTTTTTTTTGCTTGTTTTATTGAATATAACCTGCGTTCCCATACTCACTTACCTCATATCCTTTTGAGCTACTTAGATCCTTTTATTTATTTATCTTCACCTTCATCTAAGTAGGACAGCAAGTATAAGTGAGGAAATAATACCTAGGACCAGTTTGTATATTGTGTACAATAATAAAAAGCATAACATGAAATTCGCATCATGTTATTTCATTCTTTTTATTTTTCTTTTTTTTTTCCCGTGTCCCATGCAAGTTCTCCTGTGAATTTGTGTTAATCAGGTTTTTACATAATTTATAAAAAAAAAAAAACACAAAAAAAAAAAAACAGAAAAATGTCGGTTCAACTTTGATTCAGATGTAGAATTGTAAAGAAAAATTCTGACGCTCTGTACTCCAAATGCAACTGTTTCAAAAATGGCCTTTGGAGATTTTATCTGCTGTACTCAATGAGTGTATGTTTTGTTTTTTAAGAAAAAAAAAAAGAAACTCAATAAATAATAGTTTTCTTAGTGTCACTTTAACTCTGTGTCTGTCCTTTTTTATTCTCTGCAAGACTGGAAGCTGTAGATTAGAGACTTTTGATAATCAGCATGAATGTTCGGCCAGACAAGCTCTGTTTACCTTTGATTAATTAATTGTAGAAGCCCAACAGTAGTCGGGTCTTTCTGTTACTTTTGGAGTAGTGAAATTAAACCTTTCTTTTCTAAAAGTAAGATTGAACTGTATAAATAAGAGAAAATAGTTCTTCACGTTTCGGTTTAGTTCATGTTTTCCTTTTACCATAGTTTTAAGTTTTTATGGGGTTTCTGTGGGTTACTTGTCTTGCCTTAAAGAATTTTTAATCGGAAATAAATCCAAAACATTTTCTATACGCTGCACGTTCAACACCACTAATATTTGTTCAATAGCGACTTGTATCGGTGCCACACACCTTTTGCAGTTTTCAACAAGCATCAGGCAAAATTCTTGTAGATTTCCTTTTAACTGGTTTGTTTCCTGCTGCTGAACTGGCTTTTAAACATAAATAGTTACGTTTTTTCTGCTTTTTCTTTCTTTGAACAAGCTATGAGTTGGAGACGCTCTGAAAGCTTAATAAAACCCTGTTTGTTGCAGATTTGTTTGGATCCTTATGCAACAACAAGGGTATAAAAGATTTAACTAGCTGGAAATGGTTCATTGTTGCTTCCCACTGTTGGACCCTCATTGTGATTCTGCCACTACCATGTCTGACTGATCCCGTCTCAAAGCTTCACTTTTATTTGTCCAATATAATTTCTTGTCGTTGTGACCAGATTGTGGCTCAATCAGGACACTTCTGTCTTGGTCCACATTGATCTACAGCTGGATTCGCTTTGTAGTCACACTGGTGTTGCTGCAGTTTCCACTTCCTAAGAAACATGAGCCTCTGAGGTTTTATTTTCACACCCAGGCTCCTTCACCTGAGGGCAACAATTTGGGACGGATAAAGTTTGAATATAATTGGATGTTTGATGCCAAACATGCATTTAAACTCATTATTGAGTCATCTAAAGCGTTTAGAGTGTTAACTAAACGCACTGTTGGGTCGATGCCAGATAATTAAAACACTTTAAATGAGCCAAAAATAATCCAGGAACCTTGTTGATATGTCTGTAAGAAACGTGTTTGGGGTGTAGTTTGTTTAGGAACGTTCAACCAGTCATTAGTTTGGCTGAATTTTTATGCTTGAAGTTTGATGAAAGTTTTTGACTTTGTGCAAATTGGAAAATAATCCACAAGTACAGCACCAAAATCTTCAAATAAACCATCAAAAGCCCAAATTTAATAAGTAGTCCCAGCAGATGAGTTTCTTTTGTTTAGAGCAATTTCTTGACCACAATAATATGCACCTTTTAAAACACGTCAAGATTTGTAGTTTTAGAAAAGCAGTAGAAGAAAAATCCCAAAGCTGAATATAAATCTTCTTTTATTAAGGAAATGTAATAAAATCCTTTGTACAGGACCTCTACACAGAGGTTTGTTGTGTCCATACATGCAACTCTCATAGTTGAGGTATCAATAAATTAACCCCAAAAAAGCCCCCTAAAATCAAACAGGAATAAAAGTCATTTTAGAGCCGACTAAACCGGGGTCCGTCTGGAGTTGCTATTTGATTAAACTACCACCAAATTCACATGCACTTTATGAAAAGGATGAGAAAGAGCTATCAAACAAGTGTAGGCGCAAATGGTTTCGAATGTCAGCCTCTCCCTACGGACTTCAGAGAGTTTAGTCGTACAAATGTTTGATTCGTCGCACAGAAAGCTCATCACAACCAAAAGAAGCTACGGCACACTGCCGTTTACCAAAACTGTTGGATGAAACCGCACTTACGTGAGAGCAGTGCTGAAATGTGTACAAAGTGTAAACCATGGGCTCTTTTGAAACCGTCTTTAATGCTCTGTTACATAAAACGGGGTCTTTTTTTCTTTTCATCTAGAGAGTTGGGAATTGTTTCGAGCTCAGTAATGCGCTGCTAAGTGAAAACAAGCCGGCCTCTTCAGTAGAAATGTCTTTTTTCTTTTCTTCCAAAAGTGGCAGTTTTAAACAAATGACGTACTTGATTTAAAACAAGCATCCAAGTAACTACAGAGTAGGTTGAATGTCCGGCAGGCTATGAAACAAACACCATCCCGGCTGTTTCAGATGTACACAAGCATGACGTGTTGAAATTGGAGTAAAAAAAAAAAAAACTGATAGAAAATGCTGCCAGTTCAACTGATCCTTAACCTTATTATTGTTACTGATGCTTGTCCTAAATGTTCTGACACTGGAAATATCCTTATAATAATAACACAAGAAAAGGACTTTACCTCACTAAACATAACATTTATCCAACTTAAGGTTTCACCACAAAAATATCTCTTTAAAGGATTTAAATTACTTAAGTACCTCAGGGATTTCATTGCAAACCATGGCTTTTTTTTTGTGTCGTCTTCAAAATATAAAACAGTAATTACATCAGTCCATCTACATGAAGCCGTTTCTTATCCAACCGCCGCCGTTTCCATGGATTTCTGTTTTTTTGTTCTGTGTTTATCAAGTGAATTTAATTTGTTCTGCATTGCCATGACGCCAAAATGCTCCTTAAGGCACTACAAGAGGCAATTCCCATGTTCCCGCAAACAGAAGTCCAGATGTGTGTGATTGCCCTCTGTTAGTGTGACAGTTCATAACCCCAAATGAGCACTTGTTGACTTATTGGCTTGAGTCCAAGCTGATGACGAGGAAGGCATCACTTCCAGGATGCCCACCTTCGAGGGGCGGAGGGTTAACGGGGTCACGTGTCACGTGTCGGAGTGGCTCTTTCTATCCTTTATGCACCAGTGGGGTTTAAGAATCACCTGCAAAACAGAAAACCACGTGGATCATTTCAGAGCCTCAAATTCCCAGTTGCTCGAATTTGGTGGGATGATCTTTACAATTTAGTTGAGAGGAGACAAATGAAGGAAAATAACCTACAATGTTGAAATCTTCTAATTAAAAATGACCAATTTGGTATTTATATTACCAGCAGACAAAACAGGTAAGTTCTGACCTAGATATTGTTTTATATCAGGATTTTAAACTGGAGATGTTTAGAGGCAAGAGAAGAAGAACAAATGCCCACACTTCATTAAATGACATTAGAACTTCTCAAAATGTGCATGACAGAGTAACGTCACTGCAGAGCTGATGTAGAGATAACTCTTAGAGTCAGCACTACTACCAAACACAACAAGCTGTTTACACTCATGCTTTTCGTTGCACCATTTTCCATATTTCCACGAACAAATATAACAAATATTCAAAATGCACAATTTGTAGTTTTTGTACTTTGTTCTATTTCTGTCATCATCTGCACAACTGTGTAGTTTTTCTTCCGTTGTGTATTTCAGTATATTATACAGTCTACTTTGCTTATATTGTTATTAATGTGCTTCCATTTGCTTGTCATGCGGCTTCATCACCAGCCACAAGCAGATGTTTCCTCCTTTCATCACCGCGTAACAAATAAATAATTATAATGATTATAATGATTCTTGTCTCTGTACGGTGTCCTCGAGTGGACACCGTACAGAGACAAGAAGGACAAACAAAGATAATTCTGTTATATTCTATTTTTACTAATAAAATTAAGGACCCACAGGCACTGAGAGCAAAGGAATCTGTGTTTAATGTTCAGATTTTTCTAGCAAAAAGGGGCTAATCTACGTTTGTGGCAATGCATGCTAGATAAATGTTTTCTTCTTAAATATTAGGAAAACTGTGTAAAGTCAGGATAAATGTGGAATTTTAAAAATGATAAATTTAATGCAAACCCTGAAACCCTTAACATTACCAGTCCCCATAGCAAAATACAGCAGAGGAACACAACATCATGCTGCGAGGGCGCTTTTCATCTGGTCGTAATGAATGGGAAGATAAATGAACCTTGATACAGGACTCTCTTTGGAAGAAAAACCAAATCTGTTCGAGCCTGTAAAAAGTTTGAAAGTGTTTCTGGAAAAAATTCTCCAGAGTTGCAGGTTTCAGACCCCTGATCTATCGCAAAGAAACCCACCGGTGTTAGTGAATGTGAGAAACGACAGAAGACCTACCCGTTAGATTTTCACACTCTCCGTCCCGTAGACGTTGTAGCCTTCACGGTATGTGGCAAAATTCTGGGCGTTTGCTGGAGGGGCTGGCTTAAAGTTTTGGGCATTCTTCGCCAGCTTGAGTTTTTTTGTTTCCTGCCGTGACTTATAGCAGAACTCTATCAAAGCAACGGTCATAGCCAAGCCGAGCCCCCCGACCAAAATATAGAAGACGCCTGCCACGTTGCTCAGGCTCAATGCACTTGTCTTGTCCTGGGGGAGGTACAGACCACCATTAAGGGGTTTTAAACAGACACTGAGAGGCACAAAACCTACATGAACACTGCTACTCTATCTCTAGCAATTACTCTGAGGAGGTCGCTAAATGTGTGTATAGACATCCTGACGTATAACTGCCTAATCTGACTAAAAACAGTACATGTACAGACCTCCTCCTCTTAATCAATCTAAAAAAAAATCCCTGAGAAGGTGAATGTAGAGAGACTTGTCAACTATCCTGCTTTATGGTCTCTTTACGAGGCCACACATAGAGGAAGGCGGTCGTGGTCGTACAGGTCTACAGATTAGCTTCAATTTACTACCATAGCTGCTGAACTCAACCTTCACAACACTGCATCTGTACAGTCAGAGTAGCAAGCTGTAAAAAAGGTGAACTGAACCATTTTGCTGCCATTAAAAGCCAAACAGTAAGATTGAAATTCAGTTCTGCAAGTGTTACCATTTGCATTAAAACCCAATGGAACGGTTCCAAAACCAGTTAAATCTGCATTTATATGGTAAAAGTCGGACTACTTGTATGCAAGCTAGTTATTTTATGATAATTAAAAATGCATAAAAAATGTTTGTTACTCTGACAAGCCATCATACGTCACACTGTGACCGTTAAATACCTCCTAGCCACTTACTTGCTATTTAAGGGTCACTTTGGTGTTGTCAGGGCAACAATGGCCTTTTCTGTGTTCAAAAAAAGTTGGGCAGCTGCAAAAAAATGCAGAAAAGGAAAGAATTTAACTTTTTTTTTTCTTTTTCAATAACATAATTGTTGAAAATAGCTTACAGAAATTTTTAGCAACATGTCAAAAAGAAGAGACAGGACGCTAAAAAATTGTCCCTCATTTCACAAACAGGGTATTATCAGAGTAACAAAGTTGCCGCCATTGTTCCTGATTTATTCATAAATACCAGAGGCAGCTCAGTGAAGCGTTAGTGTGCAAATACACATGAGGTTGCATTGCAGAACTATTTTTGGTGACAATCGTGTCATGGGCTAGAGTAGAGGGACAAAGGACCGATCCAAATCACTGAAATCAGGCCTTTCAGTCCCTCCCATGGCAACAACAGCAGGTTGATAAAATCCAGCACCTAGATATGCAGACTAATTCTACAATCATTTGGGAACAGATGGGTTGTTCTCCAGTAAATCCCATCATGGTAGACTAATTGGATGTGCAATTAGGGCTTTAGTGAAATTTCCTCACTTCTTGATAATCAAAAGTCAACTGCTAGTGGGGATGTAGCAGGGCTGAAGCGATTAGAACGGAGGTCCACTACTTTCTGCAAGGCTACAGCATTCAGACTCCACGCGGCCTTTAGATTAGTTTGAGAAGACTGTGTAAAGAACGAACAGCTGCGTCCAAACTTTGTCCACGACCAAGTGCAAAGCAAAGAGTCATGTCATTGGGTGGATGACAACTGTGGCTTTTTGGATGCTGTGTGAATGTTGTCAGTTTACTGGCCTTTAGAGCAGTGGAGAAAGTTTCCAACGAAAAGGGACTCCTACTGCTGTTGGAGAATTTTAGGCTAACTTAGGGGGAATAGTTTGGAGATGGTCTCTTCCTCTTTCAAAATAACTAAGTTTCAGGCAAGGCCCATAAAGACATAGATGAGTGAGGTTTTTTATGAAAGAACTTGATTCGAGTCCTGACACTAACCCAACAGAACACCATTATAAGAAATGGAGACCTTGAGCCAGGCCTTTTTGTCCAACATGAGTGTTTGACCTCACAATTGCACTTTTGAAAGAATGGTTAAAGCTACATTCTCTCACCTAACGTTTGACCTGCCTGAACTGGAGTGATATGAACTCACATTCTTGTTTCGTGGAGTGTTTTAGTTGTGATCTTTTCATACATAAAATACCCCAGTAATAAAAATCGATAAGCTATAGATAAAGTCACTGCTTAGAGGAAGGATTTCTTTTTTTTTTTTGGCTAGATCCACATCTGTAGAAATAAGCATGTCCAAAAATACAATAATCCAAAAGAAAATGTTCCAATATTTTTTTTTATCTGAACATCTTCATGGGTAATAAACTGCACTCTAAAGAAATGAAACTATTCAGGGGTTTGTTTACAGTATCCTACCAAAAACTGCAACTGGGGAGGTCCCAGACAAATCTGTGCCCCATCTTTGTTGCCACCCTGGGCAACCACCTTCATCCTCCCTATTGAAACTACCACTAAACATTACTTGTCCCTCTTTTTATAAAACATGTTGCTATGTTAATTACTTGTAATTATAATGAATTTCTGGGTTTCATTCAGTTGTGGAACATTCTGCACAGCAGCCCAAGTTTTTTTTTTTCCTTTTTTGTCAAAGGGTTTAACAACAACTCCACATACAAATGAATAAGACCAACAGCAAACTAAATTTCAATAGAAGTTTGAACAAAAAATAGCAGTATAATGGTTTCAGTTCTTGTCGTTAAACTTTTTAAAAGTTTAATGGGATGAATACAAACTGTGTGTAATCATGCTGCAGTTTTATGTGTCTGCACAGAGCGATAATGGCGTGGAGTTAAAGTAAAGCCTCAGTGCCCTGTTGTGTAAATGACCTAAACTGTGGTGTGTGAAGGTAATCTAGTCTCCATGACTGTGTTTCATGCCAACATGTCTGAGGATGTATGCTCTACATGTCTGCATATGAACAGTGAAGGTAAAATGCATTTTTTCCATCAGTATAAAAAGACCTGCAGCGACTGACCTTACTTCCAGAGTCCTTGGTTCCACATTCACCCTTATCGTACCACCATTTGTTTTTCAGCTTGTCTAAGATGCCTTGTTCACTGAGTTTCAATACTGCAAGGTTTACAGGAGTTCTTCACGTGGGAAATAACATAAATAACATTGTAATATGTTATTTTATGTTATTCAACTTTTTAAAACTACTTTATACTGTACAAAGCGATAGAGTAGGGTCCTGGCCAACATGTCACAGATAGCAAGCAGAACTACATTGTATAGCAATAAAAGACTTTCACCATCCATGGCTAACCTAGCATGCCAGACCCCACCTGTATCGCTTTGAGTAATCGGCACACACTGATCACAAGAACAGAAGAGATTAAACTGTGCAGAATAAAGCCGCTGCTGCGTAGCTTTCAAAGAATGAGGGAGAAACAGAGGCAATGATTGCTGAGAGCACTTCTTCTGGCTGTTTGGTAGCCTTTTGTTGCCGTTTGGCAAAGTGGATCTAACAGGAACCCTTTCCTGACTAACAGACAATAACAGCAGTCCAATAATTACATAAACACTGATTGAGATTAATGTCTCGCAGATTGACCCGTTTAAAAGGGAGAGCAAGTCCAAAGGTGTTCTACAAATTTGCGTTTGGTTTGCTCTTCTGATCGAATCGTCTGCTGCTCCACAACGGACAGAAACGACGACGAAGCGAAGCTCTACGACGTTGAAGGCAGATGTCAGACGTTAACTTGTTCTGCGAGACATTATGTTCAAGTTTCAACTGCTCCATTTCCAAGCTTATTTCCTCTCAGAAAAGGCTCCAGTGTCTATAATCTCAAATCAAATATATTGTATTCACCACTGTGTTTCCAGAGACAAACAGATAGAGCCTGTTTTGTAATGAAAATTGAAGGGGAGAGGGAGGGTGGCGTTTCGTCCTGGTTTCCAGTCAGAAGAAAGAAAAGTTAATCTATGACAATTTTAGTGGGGCATATTTTCACAGCACAAGGCAGAATTTAAAGTACAAAGAGAAATATGAATCTCATAGCCTTTTACATGTTATTCAAAGTAACTCATAAGATGAGTTTTTAGGTTGTCTTTAATTTAATGAGTTATCTGAATCAAGAAATTTGTATGCAAGACTGTAAGTACGGCAGTTTGTAGTTGAAGACATTTTTGGATTACATTCATTAAAATGTACTTAAACAAGGATTCCTGCAAAGTTTTGAAAAACGTCTGCCAAATATGCGGTTTGAATATACATTTTTAAGTCTAAATAAATATGAATGGAGGAAACTGTGAATGTGAGTTTTCAGACTCTGTTGTTCCCAGAATGTTTTCAGATGGGGAACAAGAAAGTTGCAAGAAAATTCTGGGAGTTATGCTATGCAAGAATAGATATTAATTTATGAACTACGAATAAAAATATTAGCAAGCATGAACGAATTAAGTTCATAATAAAACATTTTAAATTTGAGATTATCTGGTCAGGATGGCCTGTTAAATGCCTTCGCCCAGCCCTCCACTAACCTCTTATAAAGCAACATTATGAAAATAAACATGAATCCTGTTATAGTCGCTGTTTTGGTTGTGATACTGATTGTACCAGAAAATAAAACAAAACATTTACAGCCGCCCGTTTACAGCTCTATTCTTTCCAGTTTCCCCATTCATCAATTTGCATCCAGCTCTCTCCACACAAAAAACATTTTCTACCCGTGTACATAATCACTGGATATGAGTTTATTTCTTTAAATATTTTAAATTTAGATTAAATATGGACATAAATAATGCCAAGAGTATAATTTAATTGAACATTATGTTCTAAAAATTTCATATTACACCATCCAGGCTTCCAATGATTATTAGCCAGTTGATTAAAAACGACAGACTGGAAACTCTGATCAAACCAAAACACGTCTGAGCGACTTCTTGCTGGGAGGCATCATCTGACGGACTCACATAACTACACTTCCTGTGAGTAGACTGCTAGCAGATTATAAAACACTGCTATAAATCATCAGGTTTCAAAGTTGGTATTAAGCACCCCCCAAAAAATTAAATTATAATAACTGATTCAAGATCGGCACAGTGGACAGCTTCTTTTTGGACCTGAAAGAGTTTGGTACAAACGACCCAATTTACAGTATGACAACATGAAATGGCAAAGGGAAGAAATGAGAAGAATCTTCAGATTTTCTATGACTTAAAATCTTTTTAAAAACCACATCAGTTGGATCAGTTCATTTTAGACTCAAGCAGGTTAGCAAAAAGACCCAAAATAGCCATTTTGAACAGGAAAATTTGTATAAGTGTATATGTAAGGGGAGCAAATAAAACAAACAAACAAATAAAACCAACATCTCAGCAGCTGTCAGTTATTGGTATACACTATAACATTTTTATATTTACTTTTTACAACATTCCTATACTCCGATTAATGGATTCAAACAAATTAAGCTTTGACTGATAAAACTTTTTAAGACATCAGAGTACAATGCGGTATGGCACTGTGTACCTTACACAAAATATATATTTTAATTCTAATTAATTTCATAATTAGAATTAATTAACCTAATCTTGGGTAGAAAAGTCTTAAAAGGTGTCATTTTGCACTCCCCTCACCATTTTGAATGCATTCAAAACTCTATCATATTGTTTTTGTGAAAATTTTATAAATAAAAATTCCTTCTATTAATTGCAAAGATTAAAGTTTTAACTTTGTTGATGTATCTGCAAATAGATTCCAGGTTCAACTAACAAAAAAAACATTCTGATTCTGTTAAAAGAGAAAATATGACAAACACCTCTGCAAAATATTGTGATGGAAAAAAAAGAAGTATTTTTATATTACCATTTTTATGTGAAGACTGTATTTCCTTTGTCTTTTTTTTTTATTTTTGAGGATGGCTGGATTGCATCATATAAAATCTAAGTGCCAAAAAGAGCACATTTGTTGCACAGGAGTTTGATTTGATGCAAGAATGTCAAGTCATGACTTTACCTTCCAGTCTGTCTGCAAAACAGGAACGAGTGAAGGGGAGAATGGAGTCCGAAAACACTTATGATCATTCGCACAAACACAAAACAGCTCATGCAGACAAAACGACGACTCAAAATCACAAACCATGAGAACGAATGAGCACACAGGAGAGTACGGTACATGTTTCAAAATCATTAGTTTAAAGACTGAAGGAAACAGGGACAGAAAACAGGATTTTAAGCGTTCTGTCTAGATTCAGCTTTTTCTTACGCAGTTTTTGGGTTTGCTTTGGCACCAGTGGTTGTTACATACAATATATTTTCCTTTCCTTCCTAAATAACACGCATGCTTTTTCTGAAAGCGAAATAAGGAAACGGAAACGTGGCAGTCACATGTGGTACTGTTTGACTGATCATCTCGGCTCCTTCCAACCATGCCTAAAAAGCGCTGAGCCAAGCAAGAGGAGGAAGGCGTCTTTGTGTTATTCTCTGGTAGCTTCCATGCCCTGCTCACTCAGAAATGGATATCAACAGAAAATGACAGCAAAGTCGCCCTGCTCTCCTCTTTGATGGTACTGCTGTCGTGATGCAAGCTGGAGAGCAGACATGAACTCAGAGGTACCACAGGATGATATCTAAAACAGCAGGGCAGGGGTTTAATATCGTCAAAATGACTCTGATGTAGGACAAGATCTGAGGTGCTCTGCAGGGCTGAGCTCCTGTACGGCATCATGCTACTAAATCTAAGAAATGCTCGCAGCATGACAAACGAAAAAAAGAAAAATCACAAAAATAGAAGTTCATCTTTAACATAAAATGTCAAAAGAAAATATAAAATGTAAATTACAGGAGTTATTTACTCATTTCGACATTTATTGGTACATCTCAATGAATTAGAGTATCGTGAAAAAGTTATTTAATTGATCATGTAAAATAAATTATTGTCTATTATGTAAGATGATACATAAAAGCAAATAGCATGTATTGTCTTACATAATAGACAATACATTAGTAAATATTTTTTACTAAATATTTATATTTACTAAAAATATAATACTACGGCAATGTCAGCCTACTAAAAAGTATGTCCTACAGAAGAGGTGTCCAAAGTGTGGCGCGGGGGCTAATTGTGGCCCTTGAAATTATTTTGTTTGGCCCCTGATCACACGTAAAGAACCGTAAAAATTTGACGAATAAAATAGAAAACAATTAATGACCAAAAAAAGTCTGTTTTTTTTTTTCAATAAGGCAACATTCTGAAGTCCTATTTATGTTTTGGATATTTAATGATATACAGATTTCATTTTTAAAAAAATTACATTTTAGCAAGTAAAATGAAGAAAAAGCACAGACTATTTTTTAATTTAATCTATTTTTTTGGCCCACCAGTAGATTAAATTTGTCAGTTTTGTCCACAGGGGTAAAAAGCCTGGACACCCCGTCCTACAGTAAGAGCACCAGATTCTTGATCTGGGCTCCTTTAGCATGAATTGCTGCATTAGAGTGATGCTGCCAGTCTGTGGCTCTGCTGATCATCAGCTCATCTGCACTGTTGGGTTTGGTGTCTCTCATCTTCCTCTTAGCAATAATTCTTAGTTTCTCTATGGGGTTCAGGTCAGGAGACATGGTAGGTCAGTCATGCTCAGTGATATCGTGGCCATCAAAGAAGGTTTCAGTTTGTTTGGCAGTGTGGGAAGCTGCTCTAAAACTTCCTGCGCTGAATTTGGCCTTGATAAAACCCAGTGGACGACCACCAGCAGATGGCGTGGTTTCTCCACATCGTCACTGACTGTGGAAACTTCACACTGGACTTCAAGCAACATGGATTCTGTTCCTCTCTTAGACCTTGATTTTCAAATCAAATACATTTATTTTCATCTGAAAAGAGAACCTCTGAAAGAGAGAAAGAGAGTCCATTTTTTCTCCATAGTTTGTTTAAGAGGCTGCTAACATTGTCTCTGGTTCAAAAGTGGCATTTTATTACATTTTTTGTGGCACTATAGGTATTTAGTCAAAGTAATTCAGACAATAAACGGGCACAGAGAGAAAGTGGCAAGATGGAGCAATTACATCAAGAATAAAAGCCTCAAAAGAGTGAAGATCTGACACATTTTGAAAATATCTCCCAAACTCATGAATGGATTTTGTTTCACAATCTGCTAAAGGCTTGTGCAACTTTTGCTGCCACACTTTTTTTCCCCCACACAACTTCAATAACCATGCTTGGACACTGTGATTGGTTTTGTTTGTTTTTAAAGGTCCATTTTCCATCAGTTTTATGTAATATTCAGGTTGTATATTGAGCTGTGAGGACACAATCATCAAAATTAACAAGAATAAATATTTGAAATATGTACGCTAATTCTGTGCATAGCAAATTTAACAAGCACTTTTTAATTTGAATTACTGAATTAAGTAAGTTATCAATGATTCTCTAATTCTTTAAGACGTACCAGTGTCACAAAAAAACTCAACTTAAACGAGTCATGTGTCATTTTGGGCTTTTTGCAGGATGGGATAAGTTAGCAAAGGTCGTATAGTCTCACAGTTTTCTGTTGCTTGTCATATTTGGAGACAACAACTTACTGACAAGAGAATAATCAAATCAAATCCCTTCATACCCCTCTGGCAGTTCTCTTTACTACAGCGGGTTTTTACCAGGTGAGGGTGGCCATGGAAAGACTTTTACTGGTCTTAGATCCAGACCAAGCAAAGGTGGGAAGATGTTAGAGGAAATAAAAAATAAAGACAAAAATAAAGTTTGTCCTGTTAGTTGTCACTCTGTCATTAGAATTCTCACGTTTGCCTGAGATGCTTAGTCCCCTCAAGACAACGCTGTTTCCCGTGCCTGCCCTAAACTCTGAGGCGGCAGATCGGAGAGTGGATTCCTACCGGCGTTCATCATAGAGACATATAGAGATTTCCCAATTGGCCTGTGGGTATAAAAAACTGAGGAAAACGTCGTTTCTGCCTTTCATAACCACAGGTCAAGCTGCTACTCAGTCATAAACACTATTTGTAGTACTTTTACATCACAGAACTTCAGGTTTTCTCACATATGTTTTTTCCTCCTCCATTAGCCAAGTAAAGGGTTCCCATGTGATCACAGCTGTAGATTAAAGGATGACTAAAACAACCTTTTAAGGCTGTTTTTTAAAGTTTTTTTAAAATCAGTTACACATCAGTGGGCGCTTGGCCCCTGATTCTGCAGTCAGTGACGACAGCCTTGCCGATTACTCTGCTCTAGGATACCCGATTTTGGTGACATCGAGGCTGACCTTAGAGTCACCTCCCCCGCTGCCGCACTCTCCCTTGTCGTACCACCATTTGTTTTTCAATTTGTCCAAGAGGCCTTGCTCATTCAGTTTTAACACTGCCAGGTTAACAGCATTTCTTGAAACGATAAAACATAGCTTGTAAGAAAATGAACAGGTCCGTGAGAAATCTAATATGAAATAATTAGTAGGAAATAGTGATCAAGATCAATGGTTCAGAAGGGCATCACGGGAGGGACAAATTGGTAAAAGAGTTCCACAGGAGTGGAGGGATAAAAAGCACTTTTACAGCAAAACGAAATGTTAAATATTAGAGAGGTGGCATGGAGGGTTACATTACTTGTAACTGAAGTGTGCGGGATGGGGACATTCTGTCATTGTTGAAGTAAGTATTAAAAAAAACATCCAGCATGCAGTTTAACATTCATCACAACTGACAGACCAGCATGTAAAACTAGCAAAAAAAAAATGATTCCGGAATAAATCAGAGTTAAAGTAGAGGTAATGCAAAAAAAAACAACAAAAAAAACAAAACAAGGAGCACCACAGACAACAAGGAGGAGGAGAGCTTGTAGGAGAAACTGAAAGAACATTCAAGAGGAGGTGGTGTTGCACACTGACATCCAAGTGGAGACACAGAAAGTGAGTCATATACCATAACGTTTCGGAACAAAACAACAAAAGCGACACAGTCAAACCAGAAACATAGGACAAGACAATAAATGTGTTGATTCAATTCAGATAACCCATAATACTGTTCACCTAGAGATGCACTTGGAAACAAAATAGAAGAATTAAGGAGTGAGGAAGAAGAGTATGACAAAAGGAAACATCAGGGTAGGTGGAATACTATAACAACAAAGAGGATATTGTTATATTATCCCACCCACCTTAATGCTGAGCTTTTAGGTGTGGCCACACCGTAGCCCTTAGAGTCGAGGTTGCCGCCCACTTTCATGGTGTCGCAGGGCTTCCGCTGCTCTATGTACTCATTCATTGTGGATTCGAGCAGAAAGGCAAACTTGCCCTTCGACTTCCGGACCCGGGAGACCCCGTCCGGTGTCGTCTTGACAAACACGGTGGGTTCGGCCGATTTCATGTACGACCACATTTTCTCATAAACGGCTATTTTGGAGCGCTGCATTCAAAGGGAAAAAGGAGAGAAGAAGATGGGAGGTTTAGTTGACGAAAGGCATGAAAACTGTCACACAAATCTGCTGGAGACAGGAGCTGGCATTCAAAGTTGTCACAAAAATATAAAGACTATTTATAGAAAGGATAACTTAACCTAAGTAGAGCATTTAAAAAAATTATGTGCTGCTAACGGTGCTAACGCCGTTAGCACGGTAGCGCCAACCGTCGCTGCCAACGGTTGGTAGCACCGTTGCTTAGCAGCAAGAGGGTCCTGGGTTCAAATGACAGCCTCGGACATTCATTTTCATGTTCTCCCCATGCAAGTGTGGGTTCTCTGGGGATACACTTGCTTTCTTTCCACTGTCCGAAATCATGCTTGTTGGATTAATTGGTCAGTCTAAAATTAGCGGTGAACGTGTGGTTGTTTGTCCCGACTCTCTCTGTTGTCCTCTGTTGGATTGGCGATCAGTCACTGCAGCACAGAGGAGGTTGTGATTTGATTATTGCGTCTAGTCATGATCCTTGTAAAACTGCTTATAGAACCTCAATAACCAGCTTTAATGTCTGATAAATACTGGTAAAAATCTGTTACTACTGATAGAGTCTGGTTTACGGTTCCCAACACTATTACATATTTTTACGAGAATATGATACAGCTTGACTTCTGGAAATCTGCTGTGGAAGTTTATAGAGTTACAACAGTGTGGTAAAATCCAATCTTTAGCTGAGGAAGCACATGGGTCATTTATATTTTATTTGAACTTTTCACTAGAGTGTCCATAGCTGCTTCACATATCTTAGAGTCTCGTGAAGTAAACCTTGAACTAATCGCAATCATGTCTATCGGAGGAATGTTAGTATCAGCAGTTAGACATGCATGATTTTGGACTGTGGAAGGTCGAACCGGGAGAAATCCAGCAAAGACTTTCACAAAACACATAAACATTAATGCCTACCAACATATGAACATGAAATTAATCATGTTTTTTTCTTATTTTGGCTCTGCAAGTGTTATTTATTTTTTAATTTCAAAAGGCAGAAATTTGGGAAAGAAATTGTAAAAACAACAACAAAAAATCCCATGGAGAAAAAAAATCTAACCTGATCGTATGAATCTGATGGGTTTGATTCATGCACAGCCCTTAATGTCACCTTTCTGAGGTTCTGACTACATATGTTAGCTCCCCACTTAGCACACAGTACATCAGTTTTCTATTTACCTCTCACAGCATAATTCTGAAAGTCCATACTAGTAATTACAAGCAGCTGTAAACCAAAGTCAAAATAAGTGCTGCTGCTCCTTATGACCCCACTGAGGGCACCGGTATCACAGCAGGTATTCTAAATCATTAACACCATGCCATGATATCATGGATCGGGTCAAAGCCAGATGAGCAATGCGCTTGAACATTTCTGCATACATCAGCCTGACAATTATCGCTCTCTCTCTTTTACATCAGAGAGGATTCACCGTTTGAATGCAAAGCACACGGCAGAGATATAGTGGGCTTTTAGCCAGCAGCCTGAAGTCGGACAATCTGGCAGCTCAGCAGAAGTAAACTCCAGACCCTGTTTAGTATCAATATTAATGGGCAGATGAGCCCTCCCCCGTCTCAGTTTATGCTCCGCCAGCAGGTGACAGCTGGTGACACAATCATTCCATTTTCATATTTTTTTAAAGCCAATTATTCATAACGTCCTTGTCGGAGGAGTTTTTCATCATGTGCCTGCACCGTGCGTGAGAAGTTTTTTATATTTTAACACAGTGCATTTATCTTGTTCTAAAGTGCAGCTTAAAATGCAGCGTGAACATGTACGCTTATCCATAGTAGATATCCAACAAAACATCCTTATGAACATTTTTATAGTGTGTGACGGCAATAAACAATATTTTATAGATATACCTGTATATATATCTATAAAATATTGTTGAAGGTATGTGCTGCATTACGCTACAGTGGGTTACATCACAGTCAATATAAAAAGCATGGGATTGGATAAAGATGCTGCCATATTTCCACTAGTGAACTGGTTTTCATGATTGTTTTTCTGACCATCTTGTATCTGACCCTGACAAATCTGACATTCTTTACCAAGTGATGAACGGTCAGATTTACTAAATTTATTTCAGTAACTCGTAACAGTAACAGTAACAGTAACTTAGCAACATTAATTACATAGATTAACTATACACAGATTGATGTTTTCAAGCGTTTTTTCCTATTGATTGTGACTGCACCATGCAAGCCGACGTTCAGATGGCATCTATGGTGGAAGATCAACCTGGGTCAGATATTATTTTGTTGGTTGGAACAACTTCGTATCGCTTACCAATTATAAAGTAAGGTGTGAATTTTAGGTTTCAATAGAAAATGATGACAGAAAGTGCTGTGCAAAAGTTTAAAGAACTGGTTGGGGACGTGATAATCTTAGTAATATTAATTTATTTTCCAAGTACACGGTGCCCTTTTATACCACAAATATGTTACCTTCAGTTGTTATAAAAATATTGTCGCTTAAAAGCTCAGTTTATAGAAATTTGGCTTCTGATTCCTTGAAATTGGACCTCTTCTCTCTTTAAGAACCTACTATCCTTTCTGATACTCCCCCTTCAACATGTCATTACTACATTGCTTCTCCCTGCCATTACTAAATGCTTTTAGGAGCGTTGTATTTAATAGGATGAGCTCAGCAGTTTCAGCTCAGCTGCTGCCACTAGTCTGAAGGAGCTTTGGGAAAATAGGTAGGAGATTTAAGGATTTCTCAAAACATGCATGAATGAGTCAAAGCAAAGCTCCAGGTATGTGTTTAATGAGGGAATAAAACACATACCTGTGTAAAACATTATCAAAATTATAAAACGTTATCAAGCTTCTGCAAGTCGATTTTGCATAGTACTCTTTAAACTCCTGACGATTACCCAACTCAGACTTATTTTGATACAAGAACATATTATTGAATCCATGCCAAATGTTAAGTCAAATTTAAACCCCCAACGTTTCTGTAGTTTCCAGCACTGTTTTCTAAGGGCAGTCGTCTTTTAACACGTTTGACCCCTCCACTCTGAGACTGACAGCTTCACCTCTGTGGCCTAGTCAGCTGCCAGCTGGAGCTGCTACAGACGTGCACAGCACAACCCCGATGACACTCAGTACGCTGCTAAAAATGGCCAGCGAGAGGCTGATCGCTGGTCACTGGGGAGCATGAGTACACAGCTGTCTACAATAGAGGAGAAAATAAAGAGGCTGCTTTAAACTGGGCTAACGTGACCTTCTGTTCTTGAATCTAGGCACCAAGAGGGAGGAGATGCGCCACAGAGTTAAATGTAAGCTTGAGTCCTCTCATATTTTAACATATGACAGCATTTTTTCTTAATTTTTTTTTCTAAGCGGAGGGTCTCGTATATTTGCTGGCTCATTTGAAGCGTTTGATGGAGAGGAACCACGTCCTGTTTTCATCCAGGTTGCGGCATGAGTCAGCCCGACATCACGTCTCGCAGGTTAAAGCAAATGAAAACATCCGGGTGAGCTGACAAACCATGGCAGCTCGGTGTTGTGCACGGCAAAAATAAATAATTCATCAGACATGTAATGGATTTGTGGGCTCGGGCTAGTAAGTGAATCATTCTTGACATATGCACGATTTCAGTTCAGTGAAGTGTGCATGTAAACACACCTCACATGACAATAATGGCTGATGACAGGGCCTGGCCACAGTGTGAAAACAGCAGTACTCGTTCTGCGGTGCACAAAGATGAACTGCTTGTCAGCAGCAGGATGGTCATCTGTGTGGAAAACCGCGTGACTCCTCGAGCTGTCAGACTCAGAACAACTGCTGAGAAACTTCCTCGCAGCCGCTGTTTTTCGCAGAGACAAAGCGACTGACAAATATTTCCAATTAATACCTGACTGAACCTCAACGTTGGATCTGACAAACTGCTGACGGCCTCTAGCAAAAGCAAAATTTACGTCTACATCTAGTCAACCATTCAGGAAATGAACTGCCTTCTTCTCCTGCAGCTCCTAGTTGGTCTGTCAGCAGACGACAGAGATGAGAGTGATTCATGGCGCTGTGTATGTTTGTCACGCTACCCAAACAAAAACAGAGACGACAGCCCAAACAAAGCCGCCACGCTCTTACTGTAGTTAAATATTTATCTGATAGCAACCGCTAGCTACATGCACGTTAATTATGAGTTAAAACTCATTTACTGCATTGCACTCGGTCAGAGAAGGCAAATAACTACAGCGGGTAAATTATAGTTTATGTAAAGCATATCATGTTGATTTTGTCATTGTTATGTAAGATCAAGTTCTGCCATTTATGATTCCAAACAGGCGTTAAACTAATCGCCTTCGCTGTTTTGAAAAACTGATGTCATGGTATGTGATTCCTGTCTATGTTTCTGTTCATTTGGAAAATTTCACAGTGGAGTTTTTAACAGTGTCAAAGAGGATGAAAGATCACACATTACATGTAGTTTAAAGAAGCTACGACATGTAAAAAGTTTAAACCCCACAGAGGCTAAATTTCAACTTCAAAGCTTCATAAAACCCTGTGGGTTTAAAAAAAAAAATCCCCTTTAAAGACTGTGGCAAAAAGTAAAAGTCACAGTGAAATTACCATGTTAGTTATTTCCATTTATTATGCACCCGGAGCCCTATGATTTATCTGCATTAACTCAAGCATCTTCCTTGATAATTACCATGAAATTTCATAGCTGCTATCAATCATGAGACTTTTGATCTCCTAAATTCAAAAACTGTTTCTTAAAATGTCGATTCTCCCAGTCTGGCAGAAAAACTGCCTGACTCTTCTCGTTCCAGGCAAAGTCACAACATGTCTGTCAATTATCTGCTCATGAGGACCTTTAATAACCCACATCTTGCCAAACAGACACTTGATTAGAGCATTTCCTGACTTCAGCTGCTGCCTGTTGAGCTGATTTAGTGGGACGAGTCACTAAGAAGCCTCTACAATATTTCATTTCCAACTGTGAGGAAAGTTCCAACAAAACAAACAAAAGCGATTTGCAGACTAAAACACGTGTCGGTAATGTATAGTACGCAATTTTTTATCCAACTTGTTTCAGGAAATACAAGACACACTACTTTTTTCTATTTCTATGACATTTTTGGTTTTTCATCTTCAAGTTTCTTGTGATTATTCTTTAGCTTGAAAAATATTCAAATTAAAAGATTTCAGTAAAAAATAATCCTTAGTAAATATTCTGTACCAATACACTTTCAGCTAAAACCTTCAATTGTCGCTCTAACTGTTTGTTTGGAGTAGCCGTTAAGCTGAAAGGTGAACTTCTATCCCAGTCTCAAGGCAAACCTTCCCACATCATCACTGCCACCATTTTGTTTCACTTTTGAGAGGGTGTTGGTTCCCTGATTAATGCTCTCTCCTCACAGGAAATAGACGTGTTTGGTGTGTTTTTTAGTCTTTTTGATGCTCTTTGATTTAATGACGCACATTGTCACATTTAAAAAGAATGCTATGTTAAAAATGTTTGGTTATTGACATAAAAATGATCTAAATACTGTAGATCTACGTATTTTATGGTTGGGGTTAGAACCTGACATGCAAGGCATTAAAAATGCTTTCATCTTTTATTTTTAGAATGGAATAAAATCATCCTAAATCCCCCAAACAGACTTTAAACGGATATTGCTTCCCATTGATTCAATTTGTTAGTACTTTTGAATTACAGCATAAGCGAGGTTCTAAGTTACATTTTCTTTTGCACAGTTGTAAAAAAAAATGCTTCAGGTCATTCCTTCAGAACTTTGTTAACTTTGGCACTTAAATTCATCCTGCTTGAATGCCTTCGTTAAAGGCGTTGAGTCACAGTGATGTTACAAGTAGTCACATCCCTACCAATTAATTTCCTCTCTAAGTGGAGCTCCTTTAACAAAAAATAATAATAACAAATGACTTCTCTCTTGGAGTGTTTTTGAAAGCATTTGTTCATTTTACTATTCGAAGACTGGCTGTGTATTGAAATAAAAAGTCGTCTCTACCCAGCAGCAGACAATGAAACCCAACAGAAAGAAATCTGCTGCATTCCTGCTGTTTGGATCTCAGGAGAGGAGATTGGAAGATGTGATTATTTTTTTTATTGCTCCCAGTGGACTGATGTAAGCAATGCAAAATGCCCTCCAGATTGCTCCCAGTGTCTGAAGGAGAGCTTGGATTTTATATTTATCAAATGTCGCAGTCTCACTCCGAGCAATCGCACCACGAGAACGACAAGGGCTAAAAATAGAAACGGCTCTAAGCTGGACTCTGGATGTGAATGTCATTTCTATTTCCTAGGAACATGGCGTCATCTGTGAGAAAGCACTTTTGTGAAAAGAAGCCTGCAGATTAGAGTCTTATTTTTGAGTTGTTCAAACTTTGTTTTCATCAGAAGGAGCGACTCTGATCGGACTGAGACATCTCAGTTTACACACTTCTCTGTGTATTTTTTATTATTTTCAAAATGACATAACTTTCTAAAGTATGAACTGCAGTTTGTGAATACACTGCAAATCTTACTGAGTAATTTTTGCCTAATTTCTAGTACAAACATCTTAGTTCACAAAACTTTCAAAGACCCTTTCAGCAAGATATAGGAGCTTGTTTTAAGACAATAAAGTAATAGTCCCACTGGCATATTTTTTCCACTTAAAACAAGACACATTTCCCAAGCTATAAGTGAAAAAAGTACATCTTTAAAAGTCAACATTATGGAATTACTGATTTAAAATAAGCTTTTTTCTTACTGAAAATTTAGTTTCAAGCTAGTATTTGTCTTTTTTCTTAAGGTATTTCCACTAGAAACTAGACAAAAGCAATACTTAGTAAGATTTTGTATTTTTGCATATTCTATTTGCATCTGTGCTCTTTCTTGAAAAAATATTCAAGACCCTTACTTAATTAGGTTTGTGCAATTTAATCTCAGTTTAAATGAATCTGTTCTGTGAAGTCATTAGAAGTTTGTTGGCGGACATTGGAGGACAAGATGGATGGTGAAAAATACAAAGCAATCCAAAAAGAAACTCTGTTAGAGGCTGCAAATGACTTGACCTCAACATACAGTCAGATCTGCAATGGAAGGATTTGAATCAAAGCATATTCAAATTCAAAAATACTTTCTGGATACCAAAGGAAAAATAAATGCTGTTGTAACTCATATTAATTCAAATTCTTCAAAGGGTTATTCTAAATAGTGATGGCTGTTGGTAGGAGAGCTCTCCAGTAGCGGCCTGTATTACAGTGAATTTGAAGAAACCTCTGACTGAAGACACCTTGCTTTCCCAAGACAGTCTCATGAAGAGGATGGCCAGAGTTGTCCAGAAATATCTTGATTTTATTAGGAATCCTTTATTGAATCATCTCCAAGTCCAGACGTAAACCAAACAAAGAATCAGTGCCAAGAGTCGAAAACTGACCTCCACAGAGGTTTTCTCTACAAACTGAATGAGCCTGAGCTATTTTGTAAAGAAAATGGCCATAAATTTCAGTATCTAAATGAGCAAAGCATATCCTGAAAGACCTGCAGCTGTAACTCCTCAAAAAGGTAGTTGACAAGTGACAAAATATGAAAAGGTTGTATGACTACCTTTACAAGTTGCTGTGCGTCTGAGGTGGGTTTAATAACTATATTTGCATTTCAGCAGCACTCCAGAGAAATGTAAAATAGAAATGAGTGTGCATATTAATGGGAAAGCTAATCAAACTTTGGTTTATGACTCCACAGACAGGCTCATGAGGGAGCATAATTGTCCCAGATTCATGGCAGAAATAATCCTATTGTACGGGCGAGAAAAAAAAAGTTAATTTGAAGAAACCAAAGTTAATCTTGTGAATAAAATGCATTGTGGACACACCGTTTGCAGGCCTTCTCTCCAAAACTTTGTATCATTTAGTTGAATGTAACGACAGCAGGACCGAGGTTCAGCTCTATAAAAGTCATCTTAGCTTTTCATCCCAAAGTAAATCGCTGATCAAGGCAAATGCTTGTAATTTTATTTCAGCTGTTTTCTCCTATAGTAAAGTGTAATTTTACTTCATAAAACCACATTTATGATGAACTGAACTAATCAGCTGAAACTGTAGTAAAACTTTCTTTGGCTTCTGGACTTTGAAAGTGCTGTATGAAGTAAAAAGAAAAATACAGTCCTGGGCTTTTTTTATTGATTATACTTCAATCTGTTACGTGGCAGGTAATAAATCAAAACCCAAAGGAAAGCTCAAGAGACTCTGAGCTTCTGGCACGAACCGGGTTAGACCGGGCCTATCTATACGCAGCGTGGGGATTGCTGGCTGAGACACTCACCCTAAAGAACTCCTTAGTTGAGCCAGAGTCTAGCGTGCCGTAGGCGATTTCAGTCTGCTTGGCCAGATCCTCTGCACTCTCGATGGGAGAGACCATCCTCTCCACGGTGAGGAAGGCAGCCAGGTTGGCCGTGTAGGAAGAGATGATGATGAGGGTGAAGAACCACCACACTCCCCCGACAATACGGCCCGACAGAGACCTGGGATGAGGAGGAGGAAGAGAAGCAGACATGAGAGCAGAGTGCTCAGATATACATGAGGAGGAAAGGATCACTTCCCATCATGTCCGTCAGATCAGAACTGACTCAATCCATAAACAACTGAACAATAAAACCACATTTTCTCTGGTGGCCAATGCAGATATTAATAACATGCTAACAATCAGCTAAATACTGCCGCCTGGACAGATGATTCTTTTGTTGAGAGCAATATCAAGTCTCATTAACTCGATGTGACTGTTTCTCAATGTAGTTTTCAAAGGTGTGAAATGCCCCGAGACGGAGTAGATGACCGGACTTCAGCCCAGGGAAGTTCTTTCAGTAGCCGTGACATTTGGAAACAGAATAAAAAGAATAAGATCTCAACCTGGTAAAACGCTAGCTTTATGTAAAACGCTCCGTATGAAACCTACTGAGGCCCAATCAGCACATCATGGAATCGCCGGCTTGGTTTATTATTTATGAACGACTAAAGAACAAAACTGGTCAAATATTAAATACAAATATTAAGACCTTGCTTTACGACGACCACATTCACAACGTAGCACAATGATGACTCTATTGCTTATATACATTTTTAATGATTGCCCACAGTAGGGAGGTTAGAAAAAAAATACGTTGAAGGTCGTCCTCATTTCTTCTATTACTTCTCTAACAGAGAAATTGAAAATTCTAATCTGAGCATTTCTGATTAGCATTTTTGTTCAAACGTCCAAGTTTGTTTCACTCAGTTGCTTTTAAAAAAAGGTGTAAAATATTTTTAAAAACGGCAAAGATTTTTTTGTTCCAAAGAAGGTAATTTTCTGAACTTATTGGACCTTTTAGCTTAAAATGGCTCACCGTCAAGGAAAAATACTATAGCCACTGCGCATACAGAGAACTTAAAGACAGAGTTTGTCACATATTTGTAAGAACAAAAACAAACATGGAACAATTAGATTATTTGATAATTGCATAAAGTTACAGAATCAACATCCGTCTGTACAGAACATATGACCTCTGCCATCTTTCCCAAGAATATAAACATAATTCATAAGGTAATATGAAAATATCTGATAAACCTGGTTATTTACTGTTTAAAATGATTGGGAAAGAAACAAAATATGTTAAATCCTTCTTCTAGAATCCTCTAGAAGAAGTCAACACAAGCAAGGTTATAACAAATGAAGAAATAGCTGGGTGGAAATGTGAAGGACTGGATGAAAATGCAGCACATGATGTCTTTTTAATACAACAATGAGGGTTGTTTTTTTTCACACAAAATACTTCATATGCGCCAAGATGATGACCGTAAAATGAGACATGCAGCAAAAACACGGTAGCCCTCCAAGAATCGTGAGGAGTTCAAGCTGGTGTCTTGGATGAATCGCAATGACCTCAGTGCATTTTACAGCCCTCAGTATGGTGGATATAAGTTATTTTGTGGATGGAGGTCATCACTGCCAGCATGCAGATCCAAAACAAATGAGTGAACAGAGGAGGAAGGCTTCTTGGTCTGAGAAATGGGAGGAAAGGGCAACGGAATGGAGCATGAGGTTAAGTGGAGAGGAGAAAAAGCAACGCTCAAAATAACCCATATGCACCGCTGCAGGATGGAAATGCATGTACGGGACTATAAAATGCAATGAGATGATGTGATATGAAAAGGGCATCTGAGAAGTGGTGGAGAATAAACACAACAACCAACCTTGGTGAGATATCGCATCCTTGCTGCATGAAGGCGCCCAGGGAGAACCACAGGCTATTAAAAATCCCAAAGTCATTTGGAGGGTCAGGGGGGCTCTGAGGGTCTTTGGCCTCATCGTTCTCATCCAAGTGCCACTCATAGGGGCTGAAACGGCTCACCAGGAAGAGTACCACGCTCACGCCAATATAGGCAAACACTATGCACATCCAAATCTCATAGGCCAGTGGGTCCAGGAAGGAAAACACGCCTGGCTTGGACTTTTGAGGCTTCTTAATCATAATAGAGATTCCCAAGCTCATGAAGGGTTTAGAGAAGTCTATCACCTCCTCCCGTACCAACGTAATGGTGAGAGGAGCCACGGCTATGTCAGCTCTCTGTAAACATGGAAGCAGGAACATCAGGAGGGAGTTAGACTTGCAGGAGAAACCATGAAAAAAAAAATCAAGCACGGCTTTAAATATTAATCGCTTCAAGGAAATATCGATTAAACACAAAACCAAACCAATGCAGCTTTACAATGCATTCACAGAGTAAAAAGCGTGGACCTGCAGAAATGCAGCAATTAAGTATATATTGAATAACAGACATGTTAAAAAGCCGGTCGGAGCAAATCTGCCATTTGGAAATGAGTCACTCAGCATTTGTGTTGGTTAATGTCTTTGTCTCAATCCAAATCTCTGTCGTGAATCAAAGCGAGAGTCAGAAAACAGAGGAGGGGGAGCTGATGCAAGCAGTTCATAAATCCAGAACCTGCCTTGAAAGATCCTCTGCAAAACCCCTCAGACATGCAATTAGTATTAGAGACCGCACTGACAAATGCTGAACATGAAGTCAGTCAAAAGCTGCTTTCCATTGGCTATTCATCAGCTGTGGAGCTGATAAACAGCAATAAAATGTACCGATGATACAGAGGTCTCCTCATAGCCATTTTAATTACAACAAAGGGGCATCTCTGTCTAAATTACTAAAACGGACATTGACACAACTGCAGACGCTAGAGAGCCAGATCAGGAATTCTGCAGTGACAGTTTGCCTGCACATCTTTTTTAAAGTCTGCTTTTCTGAGTTGGATTTCCAACATTAGTCATTCAGCGGCTGAGGTCTCATAAAAGATGCATTTCATTTTTTTAGAGCCAGTTCAATTGTAAGTTATTCCTGAGCTGCACGATAAGAACCGCGCAGTAGATTTTAGGGTTCAGAGTTCAAAAAGGTTTTACATAGAAGTCACTCACTTGTAGACAAAGTGAATGTACTTCTACAGACCTTCTCATGGAATGTGTAAACATTATTGAATTTACTAGTATACCAACGCCACATCTTCGGTCACCTTGAAGCTGACCATCAGACATAATAGTGGAGGACGTGGATAAAGTATAAAGTTTTGTCATGAACATAATTAATATTACGATGCCAAGTGTACTCTGTGATAGAATATGGAACAGTTCCAGTTCATTTTCAAGTCATGAAAGCTTGATTGAAAGTCAGTACTACACTGAGAATAAAACTGGACTACTTGAACTGTTCAGCATTTTTCTATAAAGAGGAATTCTCATGCAACACAAAAATATTGACATTCCAACACACAGTTCAGTGCTTTTGTGTCACAGACGAATATTAAATAAGTATTGCATAAATCTGTACTGGAGGATTTCCGTGGCTTTCAAAGGCTTTTCGTTTATACTTTTTTTTACAAATAAAAATCTGTCCTGCTAATGACCTGATGATTTGATCCAGGCGTGTTGAAGCCAAGGCACATCTGGCTTCAACACACCAGATGTGCCTTTAAGGGTTGGTAGGATACCAAGTTCCACATCCCTGGTCTAGGTGGACAATCAAGTTTGGGAAAGTTTGTGCTCTTTCAATTTTCAGTTGATGGGTTGAACAGAGCTCTGTCAGATGTTCAAAGTTTGGGATACTGTTTTGTCACTTAACAATGCTGCAAACTTCTCAACTTTATCCCTCAACCATCTGCTCTGTTCTTGTGTCAAAACAGCTGGATTTATACTGAGAAAAAAACTGCAAAAATATGGACTTATAAGGCGACTTCTGAAGACGTCTGATTACACTTGAGTTTAATCAGGAATATTAGGGTAATTCATGTTATTATTATATAAAAAGTAAACCATGCATCACATATTTTACCACATACTTCTGGATTACTTAATGTTCTGTCAAATAAAATTCCAATTAAATAAATTGTACAGTGGGTATGAATACCTGTGCAAAACACTATGACAAAATCACATGTTGTTTTTCAGCATTGTAATTGTTTGGTTTGGCATTTACTGACTTGAATTTCTCTTTTAAAAACCAATAAATAAGGCAGGCAGACACTCACCCCATAAACCAGTTCACCCACCATCCCGTTCCACGTCTTGGTGTCCGGGTCTCTGGCTCCGTATTTTCCATCTGGCACTATCGACAGCTTATATTTTATCCCCACATGCTTTGCAATTTCAGAAGCTAAATCGACACAGTAGCCTTCATATCTGTCATTGCCGTCCATCTGCATATAGTTTTTCTTGTACATCACATACGGCGCTTCCTGTTAATTAGACATAGTTTTGAGTTCACAGTGAAAGCAACAGCACATCCACAGCGGCCAGAGTTCATGGGTCACACAAGGCCTAAATTGGTAAATAAGCATGCATGCATGCAAGGCAAGGCGAAAAACACAAAAACAATTGTGGGACACATAGAAAAAAAGTTCAAACACTTCTCAGGCATGTTACAAAAGGACAGGACATGAATGAGTGAGCAGGATGAGGGATTAGGTTGTTGACCTTGGTCATGCTATCTAAATGTGTGGAAATGCTTATTGGACAAAGGGTTGCATGTAGATTGTAGGACGAGCTGAATGGAGCACATTTCCAGTTCATAAAGTAACCGTCAGTGACATCCGAGACATTAAAGTCATTTCATCTTATAGAAAATGCATTTGCTCGAGTAACCACTGGTAGCCACATCAGAGTATCTCCACCACAGTATTCTAAGAGAAGTAATTGTCTGTCTGCTTGTTGTCTAAACTACATAGTTTGAAAGATACACATCACCACTGCTTGTAAGATTCAAAGAAAACATCTTTTTACCCCAAATTGTAAAACATGTTAGCCATTAAAGATGAATCAATGTCACCTTGAGGTCTTAATCAACAGGGATTTACTGTATCACATGGCATGTACATGTTTTTCAGAGGTTATTTGACCCAAGAGACCGGCTATCACATTCCACATCTGCTGATGTGGAACAGTTTTGCACAAGTGCTTATAAAGCAACATGAAAGAATTATCTTTCATCGAATATGTGTCATTCTTTAATGTTATGAAGAGTTGAAAAAGCAACGTGAAGTCAATGAGATGACTGTGATGTGTCTAAAATAACAGCTGTCTTTGTTTAAATCAAAAGCATGCCTGACAGACAATAACGCAATGGCACTACACTACTACTTCTCCTCTCTCTCACTCTGAATAGCACTTCCACTCTAGCTGAGATGACAATGAGTTTTCAGAGGCTGAAATGGGAATGTGTGACTATTACATTCTGAATTTGCCTAAGATGCAGACAAAATAGACAAAGTCAGAAGGAACGAGAAAGCCATGGTTTTAAATGTACGATAAGGAGCACCTTATCGTACATTTAAAAATGGCTAATGATTTCTAACCTAAAGCTAATGTCGCTGCTAGCGCTGTGTCTGGTCCTCATCCTGGTCTATTTAAAAAAAACAAAAACAACTAACCCTCCCTTACCTACTGATCATTTTAACTCTATGTAAACCACCATCACTGACAAATTACTTAATGAGGCGGAAAGATTTTTACTTACGTACGCACTGAATGTGAATAAGATGATGTCTATCTTTATAGTTAGTCTTTACCAAAGCCGTTATTGTGATGTCACTACTACAACAGCCCACTGTAATATAAAAAAACCAAAATGCTTTGGCACCCACACGGATACAGTTGAAACACTCTTTGTGAGTCGACTGTTTCAACATGTAGTGAGTGGATGGAAAGCAACTGAAAAGTAAAATAATTCTACCCTCCCAGGACAGATTGCAACAATGGACACCTTGACCTTGAGTGGCAGAAATCTTATGGTGAAACACTTAGAACCTGCTTTGAGAGTGAGTACCATAATAGTAGTGACCACAATTGTTCGGTTTTCCACAGAAGAGGATTCGTTGGTGACCTGCTGATCCATAATATATACAAATTTTTCGTACTCATTCCAGTAGCCGATCTGAAAAAGTGACACAGAGGGTTCACAGTTATCACAGGAAGTGGAAAGCACATTTTGCAGTGGGCTGATTCCCACTGTCAGGATGATCCAAGGTTTTAGAAAGTTATTTTTAAAAACCATAAAAGTTTTTTGTCATAGCATTTTAATGATTTCAAGTCTTTCTATTGATAAGAAACGTTTTCGTTTGTTGTATGGAGCATGAAGTGATGCATCTTTGACCCTTCCCCACATGTTTCTGCACATTCCCAGTTACCTGGCATAAAGAAGGCTATCAGACTTTTCCCTCGCTGACTCGTTAATAAGCGACAGTGGAGCAGCTTGTTGCACTTGCGTTACTTTATAATAACAGATTGACAAAGAGAAGTGATATTTTGAAAAATTGTATAAAACATATTGCTGTTTATATTTCTGCTCATGTCAATTATAAATATTCATATCATAATTGTTATTATATTACTTTAATTGGATTTGGAATAAGCTAACTGTTGTGTTTCGATTTGAACTTAAATCAATTGTTATAATTTTTTTTTAATTCAAGGTCAAATATGTTAAAAAAGCATATTTTCAAACAATTGTTTATTAACTCGATGTGCTGTTCAAGGTAAAAACAATGAATTTCAGTAAAAGCGACAGAAATCTGTGTAACATGAGTATCAACTTAAAAAAGCCAGGTGAAGTTAATATACAAATACTTGTAGGTAAATAAATAATTATGATTAAAGTCACTAATCACTGTGTGTCTGTGTGGAAACTTGTATTATTAGAGGTTCTCATGCCTGCTGTGGCGCCACCAAGCATGTAAAGTGTTGTTCCGCTCCGAGTGTACAGCTGGAGACAGTTTGGTTTTCCTTGATTTATGATTTAATAAAAAGCTTGTAGCTGCACTCCTCACTTCACCTGGGCTACACTTCAGCAGAGTAGGAGTAATCTATTCCTGGCTCAGCAAATGTTCTCTTACATAACAAGAAACCAGCACCACTAAAGCAACCAAACATGAATAAAATTAATACCAGTGAGGAAAAACCCTAGATATATATATATATATATATATATATATATATATATATATATATATATATATATATATATATATATATATATATATATATATATATATATATATATATATATATATATAATGCCTTATATAGCAATGTAGTGATTCTGTTTTACTTTAACAATACCATGCAACAGAGAGCATCATTGGACATAAAAATGGCCTTGTTCCGTCTTACCCTGAGATGATTCCGGTAGCTGCATTGTTTATTTCAGATTTCTTTTTTCTCCGGTGGAAATAATACACTGCAGACACTCTGTTGTCACTGCATATCATCTCACACTGAGACGGGACATGAGGGGGCTGCTGATGTACGACGTCTTGTGAGCTGAGCTGCACAGACATTATGGGGCCGCTCCCTTTTGCTGTCAGCTTCTGTGGGGCCTTCAGGGTCATAGAGCTACTGTAGCTACGCGCTAGAGTTAGCATCTTCTAGACAGCACTGTTCATGCCTTTGGCCTGCCTAATGTTTAATATCCCAAACACAACCACTGCACTCAAAACCAATAGCTAAAATGTAATTAATGTGTGTAAAGGTTCAACCTAAATATGTCTTCGAATTCACATATGGGTTTGTTGGACGGTCTTAATGCTAACTGTTGATTGTGGCTTACAGGCAAACCGTTGGCAAGCTGACTTTATTCTACAGCAGCCCTGTCAGTGCTATAAAGAAGCTGTCCAGCATGTTAACTAACAAGCATTGACGTCTGTTACAGATGTCAAGTTAACAAACTAAATGGCTTTTCCAAATGAGTGCAGCTCCTAGTAGCAGGCGTTTGTTTGCTAGCTCCTCATAGCAATCCCAGGCTCAAGGTCCAAGCTTGTGGGCAAAATGGAAAAGCTCCAGCTGAATGTTAATGTGAGCTGAAGTTCTTAACTCATGCCTACATTTGTGGGTAACAATGGCAGCATACTATTTTTTCTATTGAGTTTTAGATAGAGAGAAAATATACTTTTATGTTTGGACACTGTACATTTGATTTAACAAGCAAGATTTGCTTTGACTTTCAGTTCCCCAAAGTAGGAGCAGCGGCAAATTCTTTACATGCACTCTATCAAAAGACACACGGCATAACCTTTAGACTATCTGACCTAAAAAAACAACTTTTGACACTAAGCAAGTAAAGTTGGCAAGTTAGTTACAAATCGGCTAATGGTAATTACAATGGTGTAATTATATAATAATTATCCCAGCAGTGATTTTTTAAAAATTGTGCACAAACTAAAGGCTCTTTATTAAGTGTGAAGTTATGCTACTGCAATAAAAACGAATTAATTATAAGATTGTTTGCACATTATTTCAGAAACAAACAATACTGATTATTAAGCTCTACCTGTAAATGAGTTTCATATGGAAGAAATTGCTGTTAAAACTGCATTTGTAAGCTTAGTTAAACAATATCACATGCAAATGTGTTCACTAATCAAAGCTAAATGTGGTTGCAGAAAAATATTATGGTGTGAAAGCTATTCTTTGGGCTGGGTAGCATACTCTCTATTAATAATTTCTATTTTTGTTCTACACCAGGCTATTGTTTTTAGCTGAAAGGAAAATTTCCAAATCAAAATCTTTGAGGAAATTGCATCTCAGGTGACACAAGAAGGATTTGCAAGACTGAGCTACAGCCAGCAGCTGTAAAGCTAGTAAGGAAAGAGAAAACAAACCACAGTGGTGTCCTACACTTCCTTCTATTCATGACTCGATGCACACAGTGCTGATTGTTATATCATATGCTGGTCCTTCAAGAAACAAACTCATTTAGAATTAATTAAATTATGATTGTTTTTGACGCTACGTGCTCACTTACCCTCCTGGGACCTTTGGGCTTCATCTCGTACACATCAATTGTGTAATTAGACCGTCGCCCAAATGTGTCAAACTGGATGTTTCCTGTCATACCTGGTACTTGAACCTGCCGTTGTACCAAGAAAACAATTATCACACCTGTTCTGAGCACACAGCAAGAAGGCAAACACTCAGCCTGGCAGAAAATGTTATACGAGACTCAGCATGTTTTGTTATGGCACATAAAAAAATGATAATAATGTTTCCATTTGCAGCAGAGGTCTATCAAGAGTTGTTATTTGTAAGTCTTCCCTTGTGATAAAAGTAATGGCACCAGATATAATCAAACACAAAAAGTTAAGAAATAGACATTCAGAATGTATCAGAAGTGAAGACAAAGCTTCTCCTCAGTCCTACCATTTTGAGTGCCCTCTCTATGTCGATGCCTTGGCTCCAAGGCACAGCGGGATTGGCGAGGCAGTCGCCAGCACTTCCTCTGCGTGACACGTCTACTCGCTGGCGCCGAAGATACCGGAAGGCCTCCGCGATCACAAGGATGGCATCATGGGTCAGTGCTGATGTGTACTGAGAGATAGACCAAACGAGAACCTTAAAGCAAGACGTGACGTCACAGTGACCCAACGCAGCGCTGCACCATCACAGCGAGTGGCTACAAGTACAGTGCACTGAAACAGCATTCATACAAAGAGAACATTTTCACACTTTGTCTCATGACAACCACAGAATGGGAAAAAAGCAACAAGTTTTCTTTTTATTTTTTGTTGTGTATTATGTGTCTGTTTTTATGTCTGTCAATCAATCAACACATAATTGTGCTAAGGAAAGGACACAGGGTTTACAAAATTGGTTACCGGTGAAAGTCTGAAGTGTTGTATTTACTTTGATACCCCCAAATAAAAATCCAGTCTGACCTACTTCCTACAGAAGTCTTCAGCAGAGCAACAACCCTAAACGTACAATCAGAGTTGCAATGCAGTGGTTTATATTAATGCACGATTATGTGCTTGACTGATCCACTAAATCTGAGAATTGAAAATTTAAATCCACAGTTGCTTTCTAACTTATCTGACTGATTTGGGCATCGTTCGGCAGCTTTTTGGTGTCCAGATGTCTAAAGTTGGAACAGACACCTAAAGGTCTTGCAGCCCTTTTGCAGAACAAGTGGCTAAATACAAATGTATGGAACACTGTTCAGATTCTTCTAAAATATTTGTTTAAAAAAAAGCTAAAATCACAAAGGATCTTCACAATTATGTGTTGCTCAAACAGACAATCCATTGAATTTCAGGGCACAGGTCATCAAAGCATTTTTCAGCAAATCAATAAGGAAAAAATACTTCTTGAGTTACTTTAAAACTTCTGTACTTCGGAAAACGAGCAATAGGGGAAACGCTGCCTTTGAACATAAATAAAAGCATCTGCAGTATCGGCAGCTATGCCTCGCTGACCTTCAGTGGAGTGTTTTTGGCTTCTGGAAATTCTCTTTCATCCAAGCGCTCCCAGCGCTGGAGGAACTGCTGCACGATGGGGCTGTCTGGGTTGATGATTTGGAAGCTTGTGATGTTGGCCCCACCAGAAAAGACCTTGTCCAGACTCGTGTTGGAGATCCCCTGAGAGCAAAAAGCACGACTGGCTGATAATAAAGCAAGAAACTTTAGAAAGTGATTTAGCTTTTCTATTGTGGCCATAGTTGTGTGACTTTTTGCCGTGGAGTTAAATGTGAGGGTTACATTCATTTTTACTTAATTGCATCACACCAAGCATTATTGTGTGTTGAGTCTATGCTAGCTCTTACCAGGTTGGCTACGATATAGTGGTATCCCCTGGTGTTCTTCCCTAAGGCCACCACCTTCGGTTTTGGAAGAATACACACAGTGAGGTGGAGAACATTTACAAAGCAATGAATCAGAAATGACAGAGTCCCTTAATTTGAAAAACACATGTCGGAAAGAAAGCAAAAACAAAAACATTTCAAGCAACATACACAGGGGCAAGTAGGGCCATGATAGCAAATTTGTTTGTTTGTGTATGTGTGTGCTGTATGGGCCCATGCAGGGTGGGGAGAAACCACCATGACAGTGCTTGTTCCTTCCCATTAACTTCAACATGTAAAATAAGGTCATGGCTCTGGCAGGCCTCCCTCTCTCGTTCTGCAGCTGCCTGAGTTCCTGCAGTCTGCTTCTTCTCAGTCGAACATTAGACTTAATTGAACCCAAACATTGTGAAATCACCTGTAGGACGAAGCAGAGTCGGAGAAAGCTCAGTGATTTCTTTAAACTTCAACTCCTGAAAAAGTCTATTTCTCTGTATTACAGAGAATAAAGCTTTAAAAAAACGCCATGGGGAGTGGAAAGTTTTATTTATCTATTTTTTTTACTTTCTGCACTCCTCCACAGCTTGATACATTCAAACTGCTAGGATAGCCTAAACGTGACGTTTTGAGGTATTGCAATAGAAAGATCACAATTTGTTTAATGTAAATCAGGAGCTAAAGTATTCACGTCATGTTGAAACTTCCATGCATTTTCTGCATGAAGAAAAATGCTTTGCAAATTAATCTAAAGCTTATAGTTAATCTCTTACAGTTATCAGATTCCCTATGAGCCTGTTATACATTATGAGTTGTATCAGGTCTTGGCTCTGGCATGACCTTCTTAACAAAACTCTGATTCTTTACATCATTCTTCGTCCATAATGTGGCATCTTGTTTTCCACATAAAATACAATGAATAGAGGACTTTGGACCATTGAGCAACAGTTCAGTTATTTTTCTCCTTGGCCCATTGCAACACTTCTGGTAATTCCTCTGGTTATCGATACATCTGTGTGAATTGTTTGGTTTTTGTTTAATATTGAGTTGCCATTTAATTTTTTTTTCTATAGTTAGTGCTTGATGTGCAGCTGAACTCCAGTAGTTCTAATGTTAAACAGTGGATGGTGCAGCCTGTTTCAAAGACTGCACTGTAAAAAAAAACGGCCTCATTTTACGGTAAAAAACTGGCAGCTGAGTTGCCAGAAGTTTACCGTCTTTATACGGTAAAAGTCTGGCAACCAAAACTGCCAGTTTTTTACCGTATTTCTAAAATACGGTAAAATTCTGGCAACCAAAGCTGCCAGTTTTTTACCGTATTTCTAAAATACGGTAAAATTCTGGCAACCACAGCTGCCAGTTTTTTACCGTATTTGCTAAATGCAGGATTTTACCGTATTTTTGAAATACGGTAAAATTCTGGCAACCACAGCTGCCAGTTTTTTACCGTATTTGCTAAATGCAGGATTTTACCGTATTTTTAAAATACGGTAAAATTCTGGCAACCACAGCTGCCAGTTTGTCACCGTATTTTGTAAATGCAGGATTTTACCGTATTTTTAATATACGGTAAAATACCGTACTTCCTAAAATATTTTAAAAAAAATAAAATGTGGTTTTGCCGTAGTAAATACGGTCATGCTGACTGAGGCATAATATCTACATGAGTGAAAAACACATCCAGACTGTATGATATATTGACATTTTATTGTAAACCCTCCCCCCCAAAAAAAACTTATGGTAAATTACTGGTCTCTGTTCCTACCAGAATTTTACCATACAAATTATAGTACAACAACCAAGGAAGTGTAACTTGTCAAGCATTTCTATACAGAAAGTTATAAAGAAAATAATTTCTAATTAAACAAAAATACAGATTACGAGTAATCCACTTAAAGAAACAATTTCTATTTAAAAAGTCAAGTTAAAAAAAGAACTGATTCTATTTTATGTCCAGTTTCCTCACGGTATTACTGAGATCTGGAAAACAAAAACAAAACAAACAGTATGTGTCCACATAAGAGATAACATATTGTAGAAGACAAAATGGTGATAAAAGGATTCTTGTTCTGGGTTGAGAGTCACAAGTCGCTGAGATCAGACGTTGCTCAGGATGGTTGTAGTCTTCCCAGTCACAGGTTGAAATTGAGACTCGCATGTTGTCAATCGGGTGTTTCCTCTCTGCTGGAAAACAAAAAGAAAAAGTTAGAAAGATGCACTACATGAACATCTTATTCGCTTAAATGTTTGTTTCACCTTTGTTGACTTGCATATGGACACAGGTACTTCAACCAGGTGGTGTGATCATTTCTGACTGAAAATTCAGTAGTTAAACCTTTGTTTGTTGTCAACAGGTGTGATCCTCTGGTCTGCAACCAGACAAAATACACAAACAAAAAACAAATAAAAACAAATATAACTGTTTTAGGCAATTTATGAAATAGATACTCACCATTTATCTGAGTCTCATGAAGGCCAATAGGTTGTCTTCAACCATTTATGTAAGTTACATTTCCTGCAAGCTAGCAGAAACAAAGCTGTAAATGTGAACACTTTTCATACAGGCAAACAAATTGATACAGCTGAGACAATTTATGCTAGGTTAGTTTTTCTCAGTCACTTTTGGTGCATTTCTCGAGTCATTGTTGGCATTTACAAAACAGTAAGCGCATTTCTCAAAACAATTTGTAGAAACAGGAAAAATAGCATTTGTTTGCTTTCAAAATCCTTAGTTCAGCTCTTAAAATCCTGTCTGTTAACATATCAGTGACTCAAAATAATAAGTTATAGTCTCTCTATGTACAGATAAGACAGTCAAATCGATTAGTCATGAGAAGAGACTACAAAAGGATCATTTACGCCAGTGTTTCTCAACCCTGGTCCTCAACGCCCCCCTGCTCTGCATGTTTTAGATGTGCCTCTACTCCAGAACAGCTGATTCAAATGATTGGATGACAATCAAGTACTGCAGAAGCTTGTTAATCATCCAGAGATACAATTCAGGTGTGTGGCAGAAGGGAAATACCTAAACCTGCAGGACAGGGTGACGCTGAAGACCAGGATTGAGAAACACTGATTTACGCTTTTGCTATAATTTATTCATGGACCATGCCATGGTGATTCAGAAAGAAAAAGACAGAAATGCAGAGAACAAAAAAAGTAGAAAAGGAGCCACAGGACAATCTCCTCAAGGAAAACTGTACAGTGCTGTAGAAATTACATTACATTTTAATTTCCATAGTCACTTTGTTCCTTAACTCCACTGAGGAATCTTTTTTCCTCAGTGGGGTTAAGGAATGAACAGTAGGGTGGGAGGACCTCCATCAGCATCATGTTGTGGGTCTCAGCCATGTCCTGATGTTGGACTGATGGAAACTGGCAGATGTCCTCAGCCTCTTCTGACTCTTCTTCTGCTTTCCTCCCAACTATTTCCTCCTCAGCCTCACTCCTCTTCTTCTCTCTGGCTGTTCACTCTGCCCAGATACTTGTTCATCAGTTCTCAGACATGTAACATTGTGTTGTGTTCTGACTATATAGAGCATAATGTTGCCAACTGATGGTTCACAAGATGCACCTCCAATCTGTTTCAGAAAACTGGTTGATCGTTGGTTGAGCTAATGGTTCATACACTGACCTGTTAGAGAAACTCAGGACTCACTTGGGAGCAATTTACCAATTCAGGACAGATTTAGAAAATAATAGAATATAAATTAATTAATATATGATTCACATTATGACAACTTTAAGACTTATGCATGTTAAGACTTACACAATGAACTGATGCTATTTTGGAAGTTGAGAATTCAACACAGACACGTTGTTGTCCTGTTGTCCTCATTTTCTGTATACACCCTTTATCCTCCGGGTCAAAATGACCCGTCTTCAATAAACCCCCAATATAAGCAGCTTAATTGAATTTTAAACACCAAATTCTATCTTGTATATTGTCACTCACCACAAAATGTGTGAATACTTGACTTTTCCCTCTCCACTTGAATTTCTATAGCTTAAGAAAAAAAATGTGCAAAATGAGTTTCGAATGCATTTTTATTCATCACAGTGACTAATTTTCTTTTACTTTTCTCCAGTGAACAAGAGGATGTACAATACAAAAATATGAAAAATAACATAACCCATTCAACTAATTGGCACATGTAGGGCAGTATGCAAGTGCACAGCCTTTGCAGATATATTTCTTACACCTGCAGCACACAGTATGTGTTTTACAGTCTGAGGGCAGAACTGACATCTCTTCCTCTTACTTGGCTTAGCTGAGGAAGTGGCTGTGGTAGATGGATCCTCAGGTTGATCAGGAGCTGCTGCACTCTGAATAGCTTTCACAACTGCTGCTGAGGCTTCTGTGTGGGGGACATGCTTCCTTCTTTCAATGAGTGGAGTTACAAGTGCCTTTCCTAGCTGCTCCAGGAACACCCTCTTCTTGTTGTGCTTATGAGACATCCAGGTTGGGTTGATCTCTATCCAAATCACAAAGGCATTGTAGGAGGACACATCAATGATGTTGTGGAAGATGACCAGGGGCCAGCGGGCAGTCATTCTTCTGCAGCTATATGCTCCAATCACCTTATCTAGGTTGTCCACACCTCCTTTGTTTCGGTTTTATTCCAGGATGATGATTGGCTTCCTGTCCTCACGGTCACTAATGTCGCCGTCTTTGTGCAGTGTGCTCAGAAGAACTACATTCTTGTTTTTCTTTGGGAGGTAGGAAACTAGAGTGGTGGTGGGTGTGAAGGCAAACTTTGAGGAGAAGACCTCTCTCTCCTTTGACCCAAGCAGTGCAGGTGGGAGCTCAGGCTTGTTCTTTTGAACTGTACCAACCATGGTGATCTTCCTCTTCAGGAGCTGCTGTCCGAGTTCATAAGAGTTGAAGAAATTGTCACATGTCACATTGTGACCCCTCAGTCCCTCTGTCACATCAAGCACAACTCGCAACCCCTGGTTCTTCTCTGGGCATCCACTGGTTGACTTCCCAGTATAGACTTGCATTTTCCAAGCATAGCTTGATTCAGAAGCCACCCATGACTTGATCCCATATTTTGCTGGCTTGCTGGGCATATACTGCCGGAAAGGACAACAACCTTTGGACAAAAGACATTAGCATCAGTGATTAGTATCAGTGTCACAGAAAACAGTCAAAGAAATCAATAGTGAAAATCACTTTTATTACAAATATGAAAACAGATTACCTCTAAATGGAACCAGTTGCTCATCCACTGTTACATCAGGCTCTGGATTGTAGAGGTAGGGCAACCGCTCCACCCACTTGTCCCATACCTCTCTTATGGCTGCAAGTTTGTCTGTCATACGTCTTGCTGGTCTTGATTCACGGTCATCAAATCGCATCAGTCTTGAGTAGGTGTGAAAGAGTTTGACTGGCATTGTGGCTCGGAAAATTGGCCTTCCACTCTCTGCTCACTTCTGCTACTGATTGATCTGAGACACAACTAAAACTTTGTAACATTTTATGGTTTGTAAATAACTCTGTGACCTTGATTTCAACTCCATTTGCCTCACGGGTCATTTTGACCTGAAGACCATCTTTGTACCTTTTTTTGTACAGCTTACATGGAAATGAGAATAAAAGCAACACTGAACTTTTTCTATTGTCTGGGCCAATCTAGGAAAAGTCTTAAAATCTCAAGTTAAAAAAATTACATTTAGGGGATTGTTTGGGGGGGGGGGGGTTTAACACAGTGGCGGGTCATTTTGACCCGAGGACAACAGGAGGGTTAACATATTTTGATCAAGACGATAAAAGCAAATTACAATTATAAAAGCATAGAAGTGTACATAACCAGCTACATGATGTACAAAAGCAAAACTTGCAAAACAAATTTGTTGATGTGCAGAAGTGACACAGTAATTTGAAGATTGAACAGGTAGTTTTAAGAATTTCAATTCTGTTCTGAGAGATGCACCCAAACTGAGAAAAGCTGTAAAATATTAATATTTAAATTCTCTTATCTTCAAATCCTTCAACTGTCATGGACCCAGTGACTTTAGTGCAAGTATTTTGGGTGTGAGAGTCAAGAGGTCAAAGGAAAATATTAAATAATATCTCTGATGCCAAGCTTTATACTTCTAAGTATTACCAAAGTATTGAAACAAAAGCTAACATGTTCTTCAGAGATTTAACTTGCATGCATGAACATTTCACACTCAAAGTAATTCAAATTAATTATTGAACCAAACTTGGAAAAAGTTGCTTCTGCCATTAACAATAACTTTAAGCACATGTAGTCTGAAGTAGACCAGAAATATAATCTATGCAGCCGTTCCTACAGAAACATTAATGGAAGTGTTGCATCTGTGAAGATTAAATGTTCCATATAGTAAAAATATCTAGCTGCAGTGCATGTACATAAACAGCATGGCTCAGAAACTACACATTTCTTTGTCAGTTGGTTAAAGTTAGCTAACTTCAGTTGAAACCGTGAAAGGGACTCACCTGTGATGTGTTGCCCTTCTCCTCCTGAACGTGCAAAAATAGCAGAAATTTGATTTCAAAGACAGTAGCAGCATCTTGACAAGGACCAGGCCTACTGGGCTCTCAGCACCCTAGTTAGCAACCTTAGTTAGCACAGTGACTTTACTGTGTTGAGTTCAGGACACCACTACAGGAACAGAGTTAAAAGAATCTTGCTGCTGATGCTGAAGGATCAAGCAGCAATGCAAACTAGATAATTATTTGTTTACATGACAAATAACAGTCTCCATTTACTGTAAACCCTACTATTTATCACAATTACAAAATGAAAAACTCTCTAGACCAGGGGTCCCCAAACTACGGCCTGCGTCATTTGGTCTGGCAATGCCGGATCTGGCCCGCCTCCTCATACCAGAGAGCATTCAGTGTATTTTTTCATATATTGTATTTTCTGGTTTGTGGATTTCTCTTCAACCACCAGGGGGCTCTTGAGCAGATGTTAAACTAACTTTCCCTCAAATATATACTAGTCAGTCCCAGTCACCGTTTCACTCACGGTTTTTTCCATTCTGGGTAAAAATCTATCTAAAAGCGACCGCGAATGTGTCGTAGTCAGCAACCCCCCCCCCCCCCCCCCCCCCCCCCCCCCCCCCCCCCCGTCGACAGTTTCAAAGACAGAACAGCCCCCCCCCCCCCCCCCCGCCGACAATAAGTTTCTAAGGTATCTTTCTCCAAAAACTAAGACCGGCCCCCGAGCAGAGAAAGGAACAGCTATGTGGCCCTCGCAGGAAAAAGTTTGGGGACCCCTGCTCTAGACTATTCTCTACTAATAGCACAATATTCAAAACCAAGTGTGGGATTTGTGAAACTTCAATGATGGGTGACTTTACAACTTGTATGATTTTGGATAACACTAGAATTGTTCTTTATTGAAGTTTCACAAATCAGATAAAGGTTTTACAAATCCCACACTTGGTTTTAAATATTCTGATATGAGTTGAGAATAATCTAGTCCAGATTTGAAGAGTCTAGGTGTTGTAGTTTTTTAGCTAGAGTAAATTAAAGATGCTGATTGCAGTGAAAAATTAGGTGGAATTGCCCTTTAGCCATTTCCCAAATTGGAAGCAGCAATTGGAAACCAACTTCAGCTTCATTCAAGCAAGAGGGGCTAACATACAGTTCTCTTAATGTTAATGATCAAATGCTCTCATAAATGATGGTGGCGTTGGCTGTAGGAGTTTGCTTTGCAATCGGTGGATCGCCAGATCGATGCCTGGTCTACTGCTGAGATTTCAGTTTGGTGTATTAAAGGCATTATTAAAAAAGAAACCAAAATATCACACCAGCATTCTGTTCTTTGTAAAAAATTATTTTGCAGTCTTGTTTACGCTTTTACATTGTAGATCTAAACATCAGCAAAATTTGTAATTTTGGCTGATTGCTACTGTTAAGTTTAGGGTAATTAACTGCTGGCAATATTACAATTTTTTAAGAACTTTACAATTACTTATATTTTTACACTATATTTCTGTATTTTCTACATTCGTGACTGTCACAATTATTTAGGATATATGTTTATTCAGTTATGATAATGCCATGTATTTTCTACGGCAGTATAATGCTGTGAATATTCTGGTCAGTAACTGCTGGCATTTTACAATTTCTTACCATAAATTTACTGCCTTTCTTTGCAGTTTCGACTTACGGTAGTTCCATGTAATTTCTACGGTAATGCAATGTTTTTGGGTACGACGGTCAAAAACTGTTGGTCTTTTACCATTTCTTACCGTAAATTTACTGACTTTCTTTGCAGTTTCGACTTACGGTAGTTCCATGTAATTTCTACGGTAATGCAATGTTTTTGGATACGACGGTCAAAAACTGTTGGTTTTTTACAGTTTTGTACCGTAAATTTACTGACTTTTTTTACAGTGTGTAAGCAGAAGAGTCTAAAGTGGACATCTCTAATTACAAAGATTGGCCTCATAAGTGCAGCTTTCAACCGTTTTGCAAGTCTGTCAAACTTGCAACAATTCCCTGTGTGTTTTTATTCACATGCTGGTAAAACAAACATGCTTTCAACGTCTCCCTCGCTGCTCGTCTCGTTTGATAAGCGCTACTTGTGGACTGTTATAAAATGGGAACGTGTGACCGAAGGGCCCCGAGACGCCTCCCCAAAAAATCTTTTACTCTAATCGCAAATCTTTCAATGCTGGGTGAAGTGACCCATCAGTCACCTTCAATGACACCTGAGCTTTCCAACCGGTTTCCAGGACAACACTGGCCACCACCTCTAGCTCTGACCCTGGATCTGCAATGTATTGACTCGGAGATACAAATTCACAACACACTTTTAAGATTTTTATTTGCAAAGCATTTTGTAAAACAAGTGCTCTCATAGGTAAATATCTGTGCGATAATCAACATAAAACAACATAAAATCCCAATAGATACGCTGTCATAATATGACAAAATATGAATAAATATTTTTTTTGCAAGGCACTGCGTTGCGTTCAGTGTCTTCGCTCCCCATCCAGTTTGTTTTCTCCTTACACCTCTGCACCCTAAAGCCCTTTATTTATTCTCGTCTCACAGCAGTCTCTAGAGGGGGACCGTCCTTGATACTCCGAGGCTGAACCCACGACAGCTTTATAGCTTTGAGCAATTTCAACAATAAATCCAATTACCTCTCTCACAGATACGAACTGATTTCATTGTGTTTCAACATTCTGCGCTCAGACTTCACTTTTGAAGTTGCACATCATAAATTTTCAACACAAGCACAGATTCCCAGCACCTTCTCTGACTTATTGTTTCCCAAATTGTCTTGAAGAAGCTCTTGATTTGCTTTCCAGTCATGTGAGAGGCGAGTCGCAGTGACCAAAGTGACATTTAATGAAGCTGCGGTATCTAGAGACTAGCTACAAATCTTAGGAGACACTTCCAAACGAGCAAATAATCCACACAGAGAAACATGCACAATGTTCTCTTTATAGAATAAAGGATTATTAAGATGATTGTGTACAATAACACGAAAACATTTGGTGTTTATTGTAAGTGCCCCAAGCAAAAACAAGGAACTAGAGAGGGAATTGCGCAAACAAAGCACTTCAGTTTAATGCTTCATATTAGCTCTTGCAAGCTTCAAAAGCTCAGATTCACTAATAAAATGGAAATCCAATAAATTTTATGCATCTCGGTTTAGTCAGTAAAAGCTGACACTATATCCTCAATCAATGAATGCTGACTCTGTAGTGCTTCACGCACATTTGATTGCTTCATTTATCACTTTTTCTTTCACTTAAGTAACTAATTTCAGAACAATCAATGATGTGACTTGAGTGAAAACAAAAATTCCCAAACAGCTTAATTAGTTTGCGCTCAGTTGGCAGCGCGTCCAAACAATATCAGCACATAAAAAGTAAATAAGTCTATTTCAATTCTCTTAGTATCTTAATCTCGGAGGAGGTAAACGATGGTTCAATGTTTGTAGCTGCTGTTGGACTTTTTTCTATGCTTATTAATTTGTAAGTGTCAAAAAAAAATATTTACTGTACGTGGGTTGAGTTACATATAGCTAACATTAAGGCAGTTCTTTATAACCACTGAATAAATTTCCTTTGAACTCACAGAAAATATGACAAACAATTAAAATTAGGGATTGAAAAGTGACAGGTGAAAAGACCTTCACGTAAAGTTTCTAAAAAGCTGTGTGAAGGCTAATCAGATAAACTACCTCAAACCGACTTTCACCGAACTTGATTGGGCTAAACCTGGATGAGACCCTGAGCCTCAAAAAGTCACATTTTTAAAGGATTTCTCTAGACAAAAACAAGTCAAAGTTAAATATGCAAAGGTTTTATCTGAATGAAGATGCTTAATTTTCACTATTTTCATGTTTTCTCAATTACATTTAGCATTTATTATGTTCTGTAAGTCTACTGCCCCGTGGTGAAAATTCTTCTGTTTTAAATTTGCTCGTGGTCAGTATAATGTAATGTTAAACAGTTAATTATTTGGTAACATTTTATGTGAAGGGGTGTGCATAAGACCGACATGGCAACATCTGTCATGAACATGAAGGAGTCTTCATGAATGTTTATGACTGTTGTCATGAAAGCTTTAAAAGTTTTATTAAAAGTCTATTAAATTTGCCCACTTTGCATTTTTGAATAAATAATGACACTTTAAAGCAAAGATGTTCATACAGGTGTTGTGTCGTATTTATGACAGTGTCATGTCAGTCTGGCTGTAAAATGTAGTTCTATATAATCCCTCTTTGAGAACACATTCCTTTAGTAATGCAAACAAATATGTTATTCTTAAACTGCTAACAGCAGCCAAAAAAACAAAAACAATTACAAAATCGAGTTTTAATTTCAAAGGCAAATCAGATCTGATATGCTAATAAATCAAATATGTTTCCTTTTCATTTTTCCCTTGCTAAATCCAAGCTCTCAGATTTTGTTTTGTAAACATTTTTCATCAGTCTCTGTTCTTATATCAATATGTTGTTAAACTTATTTTTTATATTCTTATGACAAATTATTAGATTTACTACACCCGTAAACTTCCCCTCTGATGGCCGGGTTGTTCTGGAAAAAAAAAAGCATCTGGGTATGAAAAATAGTTTTAGGACTCTGATGCTCCAGTTTCAGCAATCCCTGGATTCAAAACATTTTTTCTGCCTGCGTAAAAATCGCTCACCACAGTTAACAGACTTACTCATTTATTATTACATGACCAGAAGAGCCTTGGTTAAAAGAGAGCTATTTGAAAAGCTATTGCTAACAGAGAGTAGAAAGGAAGACTCCAGAACTTAAAACAATATGAGGTCCTGAAGTAGGCATCAACTAAACTCACTTGCTTTTAATTTTTAATGTTCATTAAATGGAAGAGAAAGCAAAATCCCCATGCCGCACAGCTATCTCTGCAGTCCATGTTGGCAAGAATTCGAACAGGATGCCTGAATCACAAAACAGAGTCGATTACTTTAACTCAAACTCTTCTCTTCAGATCATCCCAGATATCCTCGGAGGGCCACCGGTCTAGTCAAATCAGATTTATAACAGTACTCATCCTGAGGTCTTTAAAATGGTGAATTTGTGCTTAAGATCAAACCATCTCAGCATTGAGATGCTGTTTGATTTTATATCTCTGTCTTATTTTTATTTATTTTTGGTGTCAAATTTTAAACCTTTGGTGTTTTTGATCCGTTTTCTGATATTTACTGTAACTATGGGGTCTGATGGGGTCTGTGGCCCCATCAGACCCCATAATCTGACCCCAGGAGGAGGGGAAATGGGACAAATCCCCATGGTGAGAGCCAGGAGGAGTGTCTTAGAGCTGTCAATCATGTTTGTGTACGTGCTCCTTTCCTACAGCAGAGCCTGCCATGAACACTCAGGCTAGTTAGCATAGCCACCAGTGATGGCAGACAAACAGTTTTTCTATAAGGGTAAGTTGTTTCTCCATAATCACTAGCTTCTGCAGAACATTAATCTTAAGCAGCGCATACATAAGTGTGATTGACAGTTTTAAAACCTCTCTCCTGGCTCTGATTGGTTGTTTTTGACAAGAAGCAGATTATCCCTGCAGATGGTACAGAGAGAAATCAAAGGAGCTCAATTTTCTTCACAGATAATCTGTTTCATGTTTTACAGTCAGGATATACTGAAAGTTTTAACAGATATGAAAAAAAAACAACCAAAAACATATTTTTGTAAAGGTTTCTCACAACTTTAATAAAGTGTCAGAGTTTATCTGGCCATGTAAAACAACAGAGTAACTTGTTGCCGCATACTGCCGGTTAGCTGACTAAAGGAAAGTTACACTTTTAGCTTGCTTGTTAGAAATTCAGCTAAAAGCTAATTTCTTTCACACAAAAAACAGATATTTTGCACTTCTAAAAATAATTACTTGAAAACCAGCATTAAATTTAACCTTTGGTTTACTTCTGTTCCTTTTACCGGCCAAGTCTCCTAATATTTTTGCTTTATAGGATGAGATGTTCAGGCTGGAAAAACAAGAACCAATTCACTGCATAAAGATGCGTAAAACGCATGATGTGAAGTTCAGACCACATTTGTTTCAGGTTTTCTGGATTTGTCCATCTTTAGGGCTCTTCCCGCCCATCGTGTTGTCTGAAGCGTGGCTGAGCTGCAGGACAATCGACCTAAATATTCCTGGGGGAACTGACTCTAATTAAGCAGGCTGGAGCCACAGTCCTGCGCAGAGTTGGATGTCTGCCCGAGTGTCTCAAAGAGGATTTGCCTCTCTTCTCACAGATAGTGGCTTTTCTCCGTTACACTGAATTGACTTATTCAGAACTAGAGCGCACATCCTGAAGTCAATGACTGTCCTGTTACACTGATAATCTAATTACAGTTATGATGCTCAAAAACTGGGCAAGATGAGAAAAGGAATTTAATTGTTAACAGACCTGGTTACAGAGGAAGAAGGACATGGCAACATATCAGACAAACGTTGCTTCAAATACCTCGGTGGAAACCCTCAGCGAAGCTGAATCTTTAATCAAAACCTGGCAGCAACGCATAATGAAATCTCTGCCTGCATCAGCACGTTTGCAGAAGTACAGAAAAAAACATATTACTCTTACCATCTATCAACTTATTTCAGTATAACACAAGCCGTTAAGCAAGAAATGGTTTCCCTCTGTGCATTTCAAAGCTGCTGAATATTCTGTTTGTAGTAGCCCACCAGCAGCATAATTTTAAACATCACAGTTTTCTTACTGAGCAGCAGTTTCAAAAAAACTGAAAAATAAAAAATAAAATAAATAGGAAAATCCAAACCTGTAATGTTCTTAAAGTCTTTGTTGTAGCTATACACCTGCCTGCCAACTCTCCTGCTATAAATGCGTTTGATGTCGTTTCTTTTTCCTGGATTTGCTTTTAACGCAGACTTCTCCAGGGTCTTCTTTAGATGCCTGACAACAAACAAACTAGTGCTAAATCCTCCTCTATTACGCTCAAAGTTGAACTGTTTCAGAAGCCTGAAGCCTGTCCTCTTGATGTGAAGGTGAAGCCAAAGAAAATTAGGGTTTATGTTCATACAGTGGTCTTGTAACTGTGATATATTTGATAGGCAGTATAGTAGAAGCTGGTGCACCACACATACACTTTTCATGATAATATTTGTATATTTAATTTGTTGCTAAGGCAGAAGATCACTGCACTGCAGCCCCTGTTAAATAATAAAAAAAAAACCTAATAAATTTCCCAATTTCTTAAATAATATTAGGAAGTGGAAATTTACTTTTCTTTTGTTAGCATAAAAATATAACAGGCTATATTGTAAAAGTAATTGGTTTAAAAATGATCTCTTAACTACTTATTTTGGCATTTAGCAAACATAAAAAGAGCAGGATGTCTTAAGGTCTTTCAAAGTTTTTCTTTAGATTTCCGCCGCATTTAGTCTGTATCCAGACAAGTTTAATTTTTCAATTGTGATCTCAAAATCAACTCCAAGACTGGCAAAAAAATGTAATTTGTACACAAGTCCAAAATATATCTCCAGCCGATAAAGCAGTACCTGAAAATCCATCCAGACAAAGGACCTTAGAGATGTGCCATCCTTTAGTATGGCAAGTTTTCAGCTAATAACTCCTGGGAGAAACAAATTAGCACTAATGTACGAGTTTATGTCTTGCCAACTGTTTTATATGAAGTTATTTGAAAATAAAACTAACTTAAAAAGGAATTTCACGGTTGCCTCTGTCGAGCTTAGAAAGACAGAGCCATAACAATTGCTTAATTTTTAGTAAGTACACTAAACTAAACTACGTAGACTAAATTTGGTTTTAGGTTATTTGGAGTTACCAAAATCTTTCATTTATTCACTATTTGCTGAAAGCCAGAATATTGAGAGAGATATTTTGTAGAGAATATTTTTAAAACTTTTCTATAAAATCACAAGTTTACATACACAAAGATTACATTCATTCATGTTCAAAACCATACAAAATACCCACCAATGAGGTTTGTTTATCAGATTAAAAGTATATCTACAATGAACAATGTTATTATTGCTATTCAACATACTTTTCGTATATATAATAATCTTTTTTTCCTTTGGTCCTTTGAGATATTTTAATCTTTAATGTTGCGTTGTCTTCAACTGTGTGCAGAAAATTATCATAATTAACAGAAATAAAGGCGTCAAAACAACAGTCTGTGTGTAATTAATCTATATAAATTTCACTTAGTGAATAATTTTTTTTTGCAATGGGTCAAAATACCTGCAAACTATTGTGAGAAGATTGTTTGAGAACACCCAATGTGTTTGACCCAAGTTGTTTAGTTTAAAAGACAACGTTACCAAATTCTAACATATATGCAAACTTCTCACTTTGGAGAATGTAAAACGAAAAAATCTCCTGTAATTCTGCTGTTTAGCACGTATAATTATCTTTGGTAATCCTAACACACTCTAAAACAAAGTTTAGTCTTGTTTAATGTCAGACAGCACGAAATAAAAAAAATGCCTGTGTCTTTTTATGCTGCATTAGCAGATTTGCACATTTTTGCTATGCAAGGCATTTGGCAAAATCACTATACAGCTGACACGTCCCAATTTGCGACATCTCTCATCAACTGAAAGTCCAGAGAAAATAGCAAGTATTTACCAAAAGCATCACTGCCAGTTCAGAGTTTAAAAACAATCCAACCAGATTCCAAAAAGAGATTGACAAAACCCAATGATTTCAGGACTCCGTGATCCTCCGTGTTCTTTAGTTGGACTGTAATTCCAGGGCGCTTCTGGGTGCTCAGCTCTGCTCATGTTTCCATCTAGGCATCAAACTGACTCAACAAGATCGATTCCAACCGGCTCTCCGGCTTTCCACTGCACCGGAGGAAACACAGCTCTACATTACAATGTCACCAGGAGACTCTGAACCCATCCAAGCACTGAACAAATGCTTAGAACAAATCAATGCATGGGTGTGCCATAACTTTCTCCGGCTGGACAGAAACAAAACTGGAGTTATTGTCTTCGGACCTATAGAGGAACGATCCAGAATCAGCGAGCAGCTTCAGCTATTACATCTAGAAATAAGTGATCAGTCCAAAAGTCTGGGTGTAGTGACCTGGAACTTCATGGAGAAAGTTGGCCTTTTATCAACAAAATTAAAGGACTAATGTCTCAGCAAACTCATACATGCATTTATCTTTTATTGTATTAATACTAAAAGAATCAGACAGCTGCAGCTGATCTCGAACCCTGGTGCTCGAATTCTCACTAAAACTAGGAAAGTAGAGCATATCACCCCAGTTCTAAAGTTCTTACAGTGGCTCCCTGTAGCTCGGAGAACAGGCTTTAAAACACTGTTGTTAGTTTATAAATTACCAAATGATTTAGAACATGTATACATCAAAAATAGGTTATCTATTATGCAAGGTTTCCCACAGAAAACCTGCTAAGCCCAGTGGTTGTTCACTGGGGCAGTTATTCATCCAGCGGGCCGTCGTGTTTTTGAGTTAAAATCAACTCAAAAAGTTGACAGAAAATTGTAATATATCACTTGATAATTATGTGTTATTAAAAGACTGGGTGATCAATGCCTGAACACCAACTATAAAGTCTTAAAAAATGCAAACATATTAAAGAGACTTATAAAATAAGCAATGCTTAGCCTGGTGGGGGCACAAGTAAAGCCTGGTGGCCCATCAGGCTTATAATGCACTTGGGAAACCCTGATTTTGTCATGCAGGTGTTCTGGTTCAAGTCTACTCTGCATCTCCAGAACCAAACCCAAGCATGGAGAAGTAGCATTCATTTTTAATGACCCTTGAATTGGGAACAAACTTCCAGAAAATTGCAAAGATCCCTTTGATTAATTGTAACTGGAACATTTATTTGATGTACATTTGATGGCATTTAACAAAATACAATGCTTATTGCTTGTTTCATAATTGGTTACTTTATGTGACTCTGAACTTTGTCTGCATATTCGGAACGTGCATCAATGGTTGGCTAAGGCATCTGGATTGCATTGCATTCATCAAAAAAGAAATGAAAGATAAACGTCTCACTGATTGAAAAACACATCAAGTCCAGAGCAGCTGATGCCTGACTGATCTAAGTCGCGTTTGCTCACTCCTGCCTTCATGAGAGATCTTCCCTCAGGCTAGGAGAGTAGGCTATTTATAGTAGGCTCATTGTTGTTGGTGCAACGGGACAGTGTGTCCTACTTACACAGGAGCTGATGTTACATTTAAAAAAGTGTTGATGTCACACTCGCTTGTATAAGGAATCATCCTCACAAGATGAGGGCGTGGCCAGCAGAGGGACGGATGCCGAGACTGACTCGACTTCAACGCGCCGCAGGCAAGACGTCCTCTCAGAATCTGCTTCATGTGCTGCAGAGAGAGACCTAAAATGTCTAATTGGATGACTTACATTTAATGGGAAGATAATCCAAAATTGTTTGAAGAAACACTTTGTGTGACTGTGAAGGGCAGATAGAGAAACTCATATTTCTCTTGGTTAATCACACATTTCCCGGAGCTGCATAAAACATATCCCCCCTGCGTCCAAGGTAATGGAAACAGATGCAGATGAAGGTCAAAGTAAAGTCTGTCTGTCCATCAATAATGAAGATCATTATGCGCAGGGCAGAAGCTGTCATATTCAGAAATATCAACAAAGAACAGAAGGTTAAGACATTGAAGCTTCTTATAAGGATAAGGCTGTGTTAAGACGCAAAGAGGAAGCACATTACTCTAACACATAAATCCAGCTGCATAGATTTTAAAAATTATTTGAAATTACATATTTCTGAACTTTTATCTTCTATGTTCTCCTTATTTTGTCTGTAAAGCACTACTTTTTTATTATTAATGATACCTGACTGCACTTCATTGGAATTGAATCCAAGTCTAAACATTTTTTGGTCAAAGATAATCAACTTACATGCCGATATCTGTATCTTCATGATGTGTAGAAGTCTGGATATTTATGAGAATAAGGATTTACAGTATTTCACCATAAAAAAATTACACATAATCAAAAATTATAATTATTACTCAAATTAAGATAAATGGTATTTGGCCTGTACTTGTATAGCACCTTATGTAGTTTGTAGGACTACAAAACGCTTAAAGCTAGCTGTTGACGCACTGAACTGGTCCACCCCTGCACGTTGCACCTTGTGCGTTGTCATGGCACCTGGTCTGAATTTTCACTCTGGCATTTATAGGAACCCTCTATGAGGGCTGATTTTCAGAGAATACTCACCAAGGTACACATCAAAATTAAAAGCCACAAAATCGTTGCTCCATGCGAAACTCTTAAAGCACAACTATAACTCAGCCTTTACACTACATTCAGTCTCCATGTGCTGACTACTTGGTGTCCACAGCTGGCCTGGTGCAGAGTGACAGAAGCAAAGAGGCACCGGGCTCTGTGACCACCTGCAGCAGCGAGGCAGATGAAGTGTCTTGCCCAGGAGCACAACGACAGATTCGTTTGAACCAGCCACACAAGGTCAATTTACTAAAAAGCACAAACCTTTCAGTTGCCTTATTCTTAAGCACTTAGGACCCTGAGCGCATTGATTTTCCCAGCACCAGAATACCACCTTAGCATAAAAAAGCAGGGAAGAGACGGCCTACCTGAGGGTCTGAAATCAGGCTTTTGGCTCAGTCAAAACAAATTTATGTGGATTAATGAAGCTGTTCTTTCCAAATTATTGAATGATAAATATTCACAAAACAGATTAGACACCAGATGTTTTTCTTTTCAGCAAAAAAATTTCTGGGCTATAACATTCAGCGTGTCAAAGACTTGGGAAAGATCCTTCGGTGTGGGATGAAAGGCCAACATTATTTTCAAGGTAGTTGGTGAGAGCACTTAAATGTGTGTGAAAGTTCAGATTTGACGTGTTGGAGGTCACTACACATATTTTCTGCTACACATAACCAAAGATGCAAAAAAGCACTTAGATCATTTTAGTGAAATTATTCACATTAAGTCCAAGTACTCAAACAGCAACCCTGGTTATTTTCCTTTCCATCAGACACTTCGTAAAAGGGATAATTAGGCATAACCTGTTTTCTGAAGCAATGACATAGCACATTTTAAAATGTTACAACTCAAGAACTAATATTTTTTTCTGTTCCTGGATTCAAGTCTTTTCATTGAGAGGTCAGAGAAAGTGACGGTGTCACCAGTTGGTCGCGGGAACCGAAGAGCAACGCATCGCCAACCATCCCCCAACTGTTACTGAGCACTGCTCACCAGCTGGCTGACAGAGGGCAACTACAATTATCCAATGTTTACAATAAACATGAATTTGGGGGAATATTTAAAGTCTTGGGAAAAAAAAACACAAAAAGTGACAATCAAACGTGCCAATGAGTTAATATCAGCTTGTTATAATTATGCTGCTCTAAAACAAACAGCATGACAAAGCATAACTTATGCTGCTAATTGTACATTTAGCAAGTGATAGAGCTAAGTGACTACAAATGTCACTGACTTTGACTTTACAACTGTTTTAACTAATATGTGACTGATGGAGATAAGCAAACTTGCAACCATGCAAAGACAAGCGTTTAGATAATGGATGGATAAATTATATGTTTCTTGTCTTTAACAGCAAAAAATTGAAGAATGTTTTAATTTTGAATTTTTTTGTCAAAATACAATGAAACTCAAGCAATTTTACTTTAGTGTAATTATCCCATACCCACCTATCTCTACAAGACAGGCACAGTGAGAAAAAACACACCCATGTTTCCACAGACTGTGCTCAACGCCAAAGAAAAAACAAGCTATGCGACTTAGAAAAGGGCCTGCAGAAATACAAAACATTACTTTTATTTTAAGCAAGAGATTTAGAGAAGTAAAACAACAGAAAGCTCTATGAGTCACCAAGGGAATAGGTTTGGGAACTACATCAGTGTTTGTGGATCTGGCTGCCCAGATTCCCTGACAAACACTGACGAGGAGTGATGAAGGTAAAGCGACTTGGTCAGACAGAAAGCCATAAGTGTGAGTAGATGATACGGGCGGACAACGATCAGTGCGCTGCTCTATGAATCTGGCAGTGTGGTCAGACAAGAGTCACGCTTTAGCAAAAAAGCCACATAACGGTCAGCTGGGGATATCCTGAACAGAAGAGGAAAAAATCCTGCCTTAATAGAGCAAATATGGAATTATTTGGCAACAATTCCCAACAGCGTGTGTGTGTGTGTAGGTGTGTGTGTGTAAGAATTTAAGCTGCTCATTTTGATTACCATCTCTGCATTCCAGATGCTGGCAGATGCAACGTGTTGCGGGGATGTTTTTCTTTTCTGATACAAGCTCAGGAAGTAGTCAGGGATGAAGTGGGGAAATGACAGGATTCTTTTAAAGAAAACATAAAAAGTCATCACAATGTAATACTTCATTGAAGATTTCAGCTTCAGAAAACTTCCAATAACTTTTCCAAGGTGGAAGAATCCCAAGAGGAGCAGCAAGAGCTGACTTTCATTGAGTAAAGTCGACTTCGTGGGTGAGGATGATATAATGGTGCGAGTAGCGAGTTGTTGGATTTAAAAGTGTAAATAAGCAGCTATACAAAGAGTTAATATCGTCATCTCAACGTGTGAATTATGAATGACTAGATGGAGGTCAGCAGCAACTCATCTTTGCATGTCTATGGCAGAAATATTAGGTGAAGAAAATAGAGGAAAAAATCTCTAACCTTGTTTACATTTATGGTGATTTTGGAGCAGCTGTGGACTCAGGTGAGTGAGTGAATATGTTAAACGAACAGCTATTAGTGATGCACTCCACAAGAAGAAGGTTACTGCTGAAAGAAAGGCAAGAAGTCCTGTTCGCAGTTTGCAGTAAACCAAGTAGAAAACAACGGTGCAACAAGGTCCTTTGGCCAGAGGAGACCCAAATTTCTGCATATAGGTCAACCTTTTGGCCTACATAGAAAATTCTTTGTGTAGCAAAATGACTAACACTAAAACATCACCCTAAACACTGCAGATGCTGCTAAATGCAGGAGAATTGTATTTGTAACTTATTTTCTTCTGCACTGAAGTCAAAGCTACAGAAACATAAAATACTGCCCCGCAGAATCAACTTATTTTAATATTTATTGGTGCTCTAATGGAATCAAAAGAAGAGAAAACAGTATTAAAAAAACAATTTGGATAGCACAGCCACTTTTTCTTGGTGTTTTCAAACATCATTAGGAATTTATAGTTGTTCAATCAAATAATCAAAATTAGACACAATCACAATAAGATACAGTATATAAACAAAAGCAGGTTTTAGCGGTTTTTATCTTTTTTTTCATGACATAATTACACTGAAATTTCTAATAATTTTTTGGGATCTTTTTTTTGTCATTAACTTGAAAACTGTTTTTTTTTTTTTAAATATCATTTCCATTGAAGAAAATGTATCCATCTTCTTTTTGTAAGACATTCAATCTGACTGAACTTGACCAAATTTAAGAAATCAAACGGGCAAAAATTTCAGCCTTAATGTTGACAAATATTTTGGCATACAATTTTTTCTACCTACTAAAATATGAAAAATTATACCAGGCTTCTGGTATAAGCTACGGGTTCTGGACTCGTAGCTCGGAACCGAGGCGAACGGACCAACTCTGGAAAACCCGAGTTCAACCGGACCTGTTCTGGGATCAGCTGGAGAAACGGCAGCAGGACGTTTCTGTTTGGACCCGATTTGTAATCAGATACCAGAACTGTTTTCTGTAAATTTTATGATAATCCATTTTTTACTGGAAATATTTAAGTTTCTTCCAAGTTTTCAAATTATTTAAACGTGTAGATTACAGGTTTTTGAATGAATCTTAAAAAGTAAAACATTATAAGCTCAAATTCTCGGTTCCCCCCGTTGAACTAATCCAAGAAAGTCAGAAAACTCTTAACTTGGTTCTTATTTAATAGGCTACATTAAATAAACATTAAAAATTCTCGAGTGAAGCAACAACAAGCAGACAAGTTGTGGAAAAAAGGGACTGATGATCACCAACAAAACACGGATGAGCAGGCCATCTAGCTCCTCTATGTGAATTAAACCCAGGTGACCTCTTACTACACACACAAACGCACCCATGCACACACATATACGAGTACATCAATAAAGAGAACAGGGAATAACAAGCTTTAATTGAAAGCACCCAGTTTGCCTGTTTTAACATCGCTTCCAAAATGAGAATTTTGAGATGTGAGGCAATCGTGATGCACTCGAGGAGCTTAGGGTAATAACAAAAAACGAGGGAAAAGTGTGGAGCCAAATGCCAGGAAAATTGTCCTATTTTACAGAGTTTGTTTAAGGCCATGAAGTCTGAAGAACGAGAGGAATAAACATGTTTTCTCTTTTTCAAAAGATAAAACATGCAGAAACATTGGGATAGAGAGGAAGAAAAAAAAACATCATGATCTTTAAGATTTATTTTCTGATGTTCAAGGACAGGTTTGCTTCCAGTGTGCTACTTTTCTTTAGCAGAACTAGGCCGAAGCAGCAGTGTGTGTTGGCTCAGTACCTCCTGGAGTATTAAGTCGATCCTGTCCACCTCACAGTCGATGAGAAAACGTTTCTCCTGTCGGTTGTCCATCTCCCTGATGATTTGTGTGTACGTTGAGACGTTCACGTTCCCAACAGAGCGAGCCGTCACCTGCCAGTTATTGGCTACAGCCGACTCCATTATGGCCTGGAGGATTGCAAAGCCTTTGGGGGGGAATAAAGAGGAGAGAGCTAAATTACTGAACTGTGTGGGGTTTTTTTTTTGGGGATGACAGAGAAACACACAAACATAAAAAAGTGAACAGAATTGATGAAGAAAGGCACAGATTCAGTTAGCAAAAGTTTAACATTTCCATAACAAATGTGATCGTGCAGTTAGGTTTTTAAAGAAACTCAGATATTTGTCACATTTCTACTAGAAACCTTTAAATATTTGTTGCAATTTTAGGTGATAGACCAACTCAAAGTTGCTTAACTGTGAACTTTTTTTTTTTAACATAAAACAAATCATACATATGTATTTGTATTCAGCACCCCTGAGTCAAAACAAAATGACTTTTTGTGTCCTTGTTACAGTCTTCTTGGGGGGCACATCTTCACCAGATTCACACATGTAACCCAGGGTTTCCCCCAGAAAACTTGCTAAGCCCGGTGGCCTGTCATCTTTTTGAGTTAAAAAATGTTTAAAGTTGACAGAAAGTTTGAAAATATCACTTGATAATTATGTACTATTGGAAGATTATTGCTTGAATACTGACTATAAAGTCTTAAAAAATGCTAACATTTAAAAAACCTAAAGTAAATAAACAATGCTTAGCATGATGGGGGCCCAAGTAAAGCCTGGTGGCCCGCCAGGCTTATAATACACTGGGGGAAATCCTGTAACATGAATTGCTTTCCCATTGTTCTTTGCAAAACACCTTAAGTTCAATAAGAACGGACAGAGAGCATCTGAAAACACCTATTGTTGAGTCTTGCCAAATCTTCTCAATTAGATTTAGGTCTGAGCCTAAATTGGGCTGTTGAAAGACATGAGGTTCCTCTGATCTACTCCATTGTAGTTCTGGGTGTACGTATATTTTGGGCAAATGCCATGCTAGAAGCTAAACCACTCCCTCAATCTTTGCATCTCTTTGTTGGAAAAGGTAAATATCCTGTACACATTCAGTCATTCTCCAATTCACGCACACATTCACACACTGGTGGTACGTTACACCAGCAGGCAAGCCGGGTGTAACTGAGTCAGACATAGCGGGGATTCGAACCACCACGGTCAGCCCGACTCGCTCTTCCGCCAACATCAAAACTCCCACCAGCTGAATAAAAGCCTTCCCACAAATAGCATTTTCTATTTATGCCAAAAACTACATTTGTGTTCTTCTGTGATCAGAGCACCTGGCAGCTGCTGTGTGTCCTACAGGGCAAACTTTAAACTGCATGTATTTTTGCCTCGCCTTTAATATTTTCTCTACTTCTGCTACTCTTCCTTAAAGGCCAGGTTTGTAGAGTGCACAACTAATAGTTGCCTTGGCAACAGATTTCCATCCCTGAGCTTTGGATCTAGAGTTACATCAGGCCTGTTGGCTACGTACATGATAGATGCTCTCTTTGCCAAGGCTGTCAATGTAGGTGGACGGCCAGGTCTTGGCTGTTTCGCGGTTGTGTCAGATATTTTCTAATTCCAGAGGAGGGATTGAACATTATTCTTTTTGATGTCCAAAGTTTTGGATAATTTTTTATAACCTAACGCTGCATTTAAACCTCTCTGCCCTGTCTTTTTCTTGGTCTCCATGATGTTCGTTCACTATGTTCTCTAACAAACCTTCACAGAAGAGCTCATACTGAGATTAAATTAGCCACAGTAAAGACAAATGTTAAAAATAACTAAAACAACAAAGAGGATAGAGACTGTAGAGTTTCACAGACTGGTGCCACAAAAAGATTAAGTAAAAGCTGTGGGTGCTACACCCTAAATAGCAGGATTAGAGTGGATAATTAAACCATTAACTGGGCAATAACGGCGTGTCCTCTGGTCTGGTGTTTGGTAACTAGATGTCTCATCTCACACTTGGCTGTTTCATGCCTGGTGGACGAGTTCAAACTAACAAATCCAAAACCAAGAATCAACCTGAACTGCAACAATAAGACTTGAGAAATGAACTGACAGCTACGCAGTAAAACGGGCTGCAGCTCAGACGACACAATTGATGCAACTCAACGGCGTGTTGACTCTGCAGAGCTCACCGCAGCGGGTGATGAAAGTATGTGAGGTATAAGAAAGGGAGAAGCTGAGCTGACAGTAACAGGGCTGAGCTGTGATGCTAAAAAGTCTCATCACAATGAGGGGAGAGTCTAAACGGTCGTAATTTTTTAAAGGTTTCGGGATTTATGGTCAGCAGTCATGACAGGTTGTCTATAAATCAGCTGAAAACAAACATAACTAGTTCTTTTCTTTTACTTCTTAATATTTTAAGTTTAATTAAATTATATAAATAAGTGCTAGGCTTCAACATTTGCTTGAAGCACTTGACGAAAGTTTCTGGGAAATATATTATTTATAAGCAACTTTAGCATTTTTGTGGCCACTCGTTTAAGGATGTGAAAAACTTCATCTTTTAGTGCAGGAGGCTAATTTCCCAAAAAAATCCAACTTTTAATTCAAGGATATTTATTGAGTGGAGCAAAATCCCAAGTTCAGAAATAATTGCTTGAATTATAATTATAGTAATATTCTTACTGTTTTAAAAACCATTGCCACCCTTATTCTTACTGCAGCCCTATTAGTCCTTTGAAAAATTAATGAAATTATTTTTAATGTATACTTTAATATTTATTTTTTATTACGATTCTAGTATTTATTAGTACAAGGAACTTTACTTCAGAAAATTGCTTGTACTTTCTGAAGTTTAAATATCAAGCTGTTCTTCAAATTGGGAAAAGTGGAAATGTGACCAACAAGGCTGGTCAAAGTCTCAAGAATTATGCAATAAATGTAGCAATGATAAAAGCAAATAGGAGAACCAAATACCTTCAAGTAGAACTAATGTGTGTAAACTCCACAATAAATCTTGAAAAAAAATTAAACTGACATTATGTCACACAGCAATGGTTTTCAGCACCATTTTATAGTCAGAAGTCACCTTTTCTAAAATAAAAAAAAATAAAAAAATACCCCCAGCTGAAGCCCAAAATCAATGTTTTGGTTCACTGAGCTGTGTGAGTTGATGTTGAGAATGGATGCCTGCAGAAAGTTGTGTGTTGTAGCAAAAAGTGGCATCTTGAAGTCAGCAACTGTCCATAACAAGCACATGAGATGATCTATCTGCCAACGAGCAACGACTTAGGAGGCATGCTGGGAAAAAACAGGATCTGTTTGCAGATTCTTTCATTCTTTCAAATGTTGCTAAAAAAGGCACTTCAAGGATACTCTGAAACATTTTTCTGTACATTTTCGGTCATCTGTGTACTTGTCAAAATTTGACAAATGGAGATGTGCCTTGATCATCACCGACTCTCATGGATAAACACATCCATAAAAGAAACTGATAGTTAAGATATGCAAGTCAGTCTTTTGATACGCTATGTTTTACCTGTTTGTTCTTATTTCCGAGTACAGAAACTTGCACTGATTTTGATGCTGAGCGATGGCTGTCTAACGGTACTTTCATTTTCAAACCATTTCCTTTATTGAAATGAATAGCAATGTACGACTTTGCTAAATAAACGGAAACTTTACCTCAAACTCTGCATGTGGTGCTGGCATGAAGCAGAAGGTGAACATGTTGGGATGGGAAAAAGAGATCATGCTCTGTTAGGCATGGTGGGGGCGCCGTTATGATGTGGGCCTGATTCTCTTCCAAAGACCCTGGAAACCTTGTTGGAGTCAAGACGTCATGGGCTATTTGAAATACCAGATTTTAAATGAAATGTGGTCACTTCTGCTTATCAGCGAAAATGTTTATTTTTTTCTCTCCAAAACCCACCGGCTGAAAACACATTTGCAATTTAATATTAATTCTTCACCAAATAAAGCAAATTCTTCCACGGCAGTTTCAGTCCTCAATCTTACAAAATGAGATCAGAACACAAGATTTAACCAGACAAAGGAGAGAAACAGCCAAAGATGTCTCCGTATGCACAAGCCTTATAAACTGTCTTAGAAAACGAAGCAGCAAAAAGGCGACGTCAAAACTATCAACAGGGTTGCCAATAATTATGGCACAGATGATTTTGTAAAAAAAAAGAAAAAGAAACAATAAGGCTTCTGCAAAAAATAATCTATCCTGGAGGAACAAAATAGCACCGGAGGTTGCTGTGTGTTAATTGATGGCAGGTAAAATAATTGAACATTTCTAGTTTTGTGTATTAATGAACATGAAACAACACTTCTAATATTAAAAGCGTAATTTTTATTTTATAAGCTGCTGCGCAACAAGAAACGTTATTAGTTTTTACGGGTGCAGTAAATAAACTAATTCCTAAAGGTTATTTACATATATTTAGATTGCATTTACTTTTCTGCTTCCTGCTTCTTTGTAAACCCAGCATTTGGCTAATAAATGTGCATGAGAGAAAAATGGGACAGAGCCACAGGCATGAGGCTTTTTAATATTATGTGTCCCTTGTCAAATGTCTGTATGCCTCAAACTGCACAGCTAAAATCGGCTTTATTTAGATGTCAAATGGAACAAATACATTTAACTGCTCGTGTTATTCGTCATATTACACATATTTATATTAAAAGACCTCACATTATAAGCACTCTAAGAGAATCATGCATGACTCGCAACATTGGAAATAGATCAGAAATGTGGATACAGAAAACATGTCAGGCGGTGAAAAAATATAAAACAGAATCTTATTGAGTTAAATATACAGTATGTCCTAGTTAAAGACAAAAAATATGCTCCAGAATAGATACTGATTATACAAAATGAGAGGCATCATAGTATGTTAGAGGAAGAATTAAGCTGCAAGAAATTGTAGATATTATAGTTGCTGAAAAAGGCAATTTACGAAAATATTAGTAAATCAATGTTCACAGGTAATCTCTGTAAGAAAATGAATTTCACGGCAGGTTAATGCTAACTGCATTAATGTCATTAAACATATTTAGGACTGAATGCTAAAGCAGTGTTTCATAAAAAAAAAGATGCAAACCTAAACTGCCTGGAAAATAGTCTTTTACTGTGGAGGATTTTTTGCACCCACTCTCTTTTGAAGAACTGTTTTCATTCACCCTCCTTGGAGGGTTTTTAAACTCAAATAAACCGTCTAAGATTATGCCACAATCAAATGTACGTCCAAGGCATTCCTAAGGCACTTGAAAACATTTATTTTATATTTCAAGCCGTTCTGAGGCAGAGTTGCGAGTGTGGTGCTGCCTAAAGGCACAACTTGATGATCAAATATTGTTTTGCAGCGTTTCATGAATCCGTGATCCCGTTAATTGCAGCAAGCTGACCAGATGCTGAAACAAAAAGCTATGTTTGACTTCCTAAAATGTTGTTTTATATCAAAAGTTCCACTTCGATACATGGAAGTTTGTAGTTTTAAGATGACAATATGCAAAAAACATCAACGGGTATGAATACTTTAGCTGTCCACTGTAGCTTTCCTCATCTTTCATTTGCTTCCCGTCTTTGAAGCATCTCTTTTTCAGCTACTTTTTGATCATGTAACTTCTTGATCTGGGCATTAAAGCTCAATCACCTGCTTCCCAGTCTAACGCTGCTACCATGGTTACTCATTAAAAAAGATTTGTAAAAAAGTGGCAGAAGCAGCAACGGAAATGACTCAGACAACCCAGCCTCTATATCAGAGCAGAAAAATCTCTCAAAAAATTGCATTTTTAACCAGATAAAGAGCCCAACAGAAAACCTCAAAGCTGACCGCTGAAGCTATGCATCTTTCCAGGGGGGGGGGGGGGGGTTCTAGATGCAGCAAACAATGTGTTAAAAAGGTCTAAAATCTCTTAAAACGTGTATATATCTCTGAGCATTCAAAGGATCCAGAATAAATATGCGGCACATTTTTGCCCGTTTCTCTTCGTCGCTCCTGGAACAGAAACAACCTGCTGCCCTTAACCAGTTCGGCCATTTACTGGTAATCGTTTCAGACCTGCCGAGTTGACGTGTTCGGCACGGAGCTGCTAAGTATTCAGAGCACAGCAAACTTAGCGGACACATCCGCCCTCCCTTCCCCTGCCGGTGACCTTCACAGTGAAGTGCTCAGCAGACGGCGCTCAGGTCAGATTTGGCCTTTAAAGACAAGTGGCTCTCGCTGCGTGCCGCCACGCCAGCCCCGCGGGGTGCGGGGGTCACGGAGGCGAAAGAGACCCGCGTCTCCGTGTTTGATACGCGCAGAGGTTAAGCAATCAAACAAGGGTGGCGGTTGCGCTGTCAGGAAGCTCTGCGAGAAGGTCTAATGATTAACAAGAAGCTGACCTCAGTCTGGACGTTATCGGCTCACATTTGCAGGAACATGTGGTCGTGTTTATACTTGGGGGGGGGGGGGGGGAAGCGGAGCGTCAGCTCTCCTCCCAGTTCTGCGACGTGTGGCTCTGAACGTCATAAGCTGGGATATGTATGACATTTTAAAATTTATTAGCAGCTGCTTTACAAAGGATTTGGAGGCGAGGGGGGATTTGCACGTTTCCCTTGAGTGTTATTTTTCGTCCTTTTCCTCCTGTGATTTTGGACTGAGACGTTTGTGCGTGCAAGCTGTTATTTGTAAGAAATGAACTCAAACGTCCTGACCTATGAGTTCACAAGTATGCAAACCTCTAAATGAAGATATGTTAGTCTCTTGGAAAGTATAAACTCTGCACTGCCTTATTGGTTGCTGTCCAAAACGACTCGTAGTTGTGGTTGACTTTGCAAACAGATGGTGCATTTTACAGCAGGCCGGACGACCGTTAAAGGGCGTTTTTACAGACTCGATTATTCAGCACTGACCCGAACAATTACACAAATTCAAAATTGGGAGCGTACTGTAACAATGCCAATTATAGCGCATCACACATCTCTCCCGCTGCAGCACTCAACAAAACTACCTGGACGCTGATGGAAATGAATTCCAGCGAGCTCCACAAGTCTTTAGATGTGCTCCAGTCTGGAGGGCATTTAGCTGTTATTAGCTCTGGGTTTTTGTTGTTGTTGTTTTTAGGTTTTACAACCTGCATTTGCACCGTTCATCTCAACCTTCCCGAGTAGGTAGCAGTTTGCAGTAAACAAAAAGAGAAAGTAGGTCAAACATTTTAAGAATCCACTTGCTTCCCTCTTGCTGTTAAGTGGAGACCAAAGGCTGCAGGCTTGTTGAACTGTTTGCTTAAAGAGTTAATATTAAATGCTGCAATGTGAGGAAGCTCTTGAGGAAACTAAGATGACCTTGCATTGCTATGTTTAATTATAAGGATGACTAGTAGATTATGTTTACATGTGGCGAAGCTTTTTATTGACTGATTTTATCTGAGCCGGTGTCGGGAGCGCGCATTGCAGCCAGACAGGCGGATCTGACCATTTTCACGGCGCTTCTGATTGATTTCTCGGTAAAAACAACTCATATAATCATGTCAAGGTTGTAACATTCAGTTTAATCGGCAGCTATTGTTTTACAAAGATAGCTGCTTTTTAAAATAACAAAATTGTAAAATAAATAAATAAACGAGGTCTTGTGTGGAGGACTTCTTGCGCTGTTTTGTGTCGCTGTTTTAAACGCCAAGAGAACCGGTCTTTCACCAACTTTTGTCAATCCTGACAGAAATAAAAGTCAGTCACCAGACAGTTTTCCAACATGTAGTGTGTATTTATAATTTTTCATTGCTGATATTAGAGGATGTTTGCTGGCTGATGGCAGAGCACAAAAATTAAGACTTCCTGAAAAGATGAGAGTGTAGACTTTCTGGTAAATCCTGTTCTAATGTAAAGTATGACAGATTACTGGATTAAGGAAATTTCTAGTATACTACATGCTATCACACATAACAATTTTTGAGAATTTGGAAACAGTTGCTCTTTATTTCCCAAAGTTATGCAGGGAGGAGAGGAGAGAATGGATATTTCAGCTGCCTGAAATAATCTGTTCCCCCGTCCATAAAATGGAAACAAATTAATTTACCTGCAAGTCTTTACCTGTGTTTATTCCTTTCATCATCAACAATAAATCATGTAAGTTTGAAAACATTTGCTCTTTATTTGACAAAGTTATGAGAGGGGAACCATATATTTTAGCTGCCTGAAATAATCTGTTCCCCATCCATAACAGGGAAACAAATTAATTTACCAACAAGTCTTTAATTCTGTTTATTCCTCTCATCACCAACAACAAATCCTGTGGACCAAATATTTTAGCTGTCTGAAATAACCTATTCTTTGTAGGGGGAACAGATTATTTCAACTAGGCCGTTGCATATAAATATGTTTTTTTTACACTATTCCATTGCTGCTCGGGCTGCACGTTTAAGGTCATTGTCCCAGTGTAAGACGAACCTCCATGTTGAATAATTGAGTCTGTAAAAGCGCCCTCCCTGAAACAGAAAGGGAGGGAAAAGTCTCCAGCGACGCGACATATGCTTCCTCTGAAGCTCATTTTGCACCAGCACTCGAACCGACAGTTTGCTCTTTTATCAGCTTTTGGCTGAAATCATTCTTTATGGACAGCTACTCAAAAGAGACTGGGAAAAGGACCGAGTTTTCTCCTGAAAAGATTAATGGCGACACGAAGCAGGCCTACGACGTAACAACATTGGTTAAAAAAAAACCCCTCACATTTCAGATGTCGTGCAAACGAGCATCATAAGAACCAATTAGACGGAGAAGAAACGCGGGGCTGCTGTGTTACATCAATTGCTCAGACGTTCCGTGTGGATTCTAATTCTTTAGGAAAACAACTGCAACTTCATGCATAAAATTGACTATATTTGGTCGTTTGTTCGCCACAAAAACCCGAAGACAGCAGCAACTGCTTGGGTGTGTAGCACAATGCAGAGTTGGCTGCTATGTGGGAATCTCTGGAATATATGAGCTTTGCAGCCCACACAGCTCTGCCAAGGCGATCAGTATGTACTCTGCTGATATAGTACTATTTAAAGCTGGGACTGCTGGCTTTACACAGCAGAACATTTTAAGATCCAACTGTAAGCAAAATAAAATTGGAGAGGGCTCATAATCATTTATATTACTTTGGAGACGGGATTATTATTATTTTTATTATTATTGGCAAATTACTGGATATCATTAATTAATGGTTCCCACATTGCTTGAGTTAGTCTACGATGCCAGGCCTAAATTCTTTTAAGTAGTGCAATAAAAAAATGTATATATATTTTTACTTAAAATGAAATGCATCCTGTTGGGCTGAAGGCTAATTTTCAGCCTGGATGGATGGATGGAAATGAAAGCATATATTTCCATACCATAACCAAAGTTTGTTAAAAGCCAAAATATTGAAGGACGGATTTTTTTCTTAACATAGAGTCATAAGTTTGCATACACCTACATTACTGTGCCTTTAAATGACTGTGGAGCAATAAAAAAACCAAGTTCATTGCTGGGTAAAACAATATTCAAAAAAATCATATGCACATATAAAAATTGTGGAAATGTCCAGCCAGTCAACAGGGTCATTAAAATGAGTACTGAAAGGTCACTCATTTAAGAAGAAGTCACTACTTCAAAAGCAACATAAAAGTAAGGCGGTGGCAGCATCATGTTGTTTTCAGAATGTACTGGTGCGTTTCACAAAATAGACAATCGGGACAACAAAACATTCTGTAGGAACATGAATGCAACACTTCAAGACGTGTTCAAGACGTGTTGGGACAAAAATGTGTTTTTCACATAGAAATTAGCTAACTCTTTTGTTGTAATTCATGTAAATGCCTCCCGATGGGATTGATCTGTCCTGCATCAGTTCTGTTTTATTATAAAACCTTTTTCCATATCAATAATCAAAATATGTAATAAATGTAATATCTAAAGAAAATGGGGTAAAGAAAATGGGATAGGGAATTCCATCTGGAAGTACAGATTTTCTTACACTCCCCTTTTCTTTTTCCGCCCTCCTCCAGAATTTTAACCACAGGATTTGCATCCTCTGTGTGTTACTGAAGCAGCTCAGGCACCAGACTGTGTCCTCCTTCCCTTCAGTCTTGGGCAGCGGATCACATGACGAGTCACAGAGGAGCGTAGTGTGCAGCCTCAACTGTGACTCAGTCGATCCTCCCCCTGCACCGGAGAAGGTGACCTCCTTCCAATCCTCTCGGAGGCATCCCAACAGCACCGTCTTCGCGGGACGCTCCGAGCCAAGCGTGGCATCAAAGCGACCTTAGATAAGAACAACCGAACCCACTTCTGGAAAATCTCGACAAACAATCTCAGCCCAATCACGTGGTTCAACAAAGAAGGCGGATTTCAGTGGGCCATTCAGACGGAGGCGACAAATTAAAATGGATTCAAGTTGGCAGATGACAGCGAAAGGACACTTTTGAGTACAATTAGTCTGACAACACCCACTCCAAGTGAAGTCCAGTGTAGATAGCAGCTCCTTGCTTCCAATTAGATGAACTGCGATGAGCTCAGTCACCTCCACGCCACCCACTCCTACTAAATCTCACATCTGAAATAATCAGATAGATTATTTTCTACCTAGCAAAAACTGTAAACCTCCAGAAAAAAAAACATTTGGCGGAATCCACTTTATATATTCTTCTGGTTTCCTTCACAAGTCACAAAATATCACTTTCCCATTATAAAAAAGGATAAATCCAAATAGTTTAAAGTTATATAAGCTGCTTGGAGAAACAGAACTCTGGTCAAAGTTCTGCCTGCGTTACAGGCCGGCGTGATGTACGTTTTGTTCTTTGTTTTGATTTTTCTTTTCACTAAAATTCATGCGTGGATGCTGGTGTACATCTTTTAAATGCATCACCTATACCCAAAAGATGTTTACAAAAATAAACTGACTGAATTTTGCGTATATAAATATTAGATTGTGTTGCATATTTACCAATCAGCTAATCAGAATTGTTTTCATAAAATTTTGGGTCAGCAATTCATTTCTATAAGACAGAATTACATTTATTTGAGTCCAGCAAAACTGAAATATTTTATACTGAAAATTTTTGAAAAATGGAAACTTTAGCTTAAGTGTATATACAGTATATTTTTTAGAAAATTATTGACTTTAGCAAAATCACAAGTGCCGCACTTGCCGGTGTCACTACTTTGCACACCATTATCTCGCACTATCTTGAAGAAATGTCCTTGAAAAAGGTCAACAGAAGTTGATCAGCACAAAATGAAGCTTAAAGCCCAATAAAATAAAATAAAAAGAGTGATGGCTTTTAGAGCGAGTCTCCTGTCTGTTGGTCAGCCGAGCTCCTCATAACCCACGCAAAGTTCAGAGGTGAAAGGATGTTTGAAATTTGAAGCGTTAAATAGCATCTGATGGATCTGACAGCACATCTGATTGGTATTTATTTATTTATAAAAGAGGCACAAAGGATTTGCTGACTCTTCTGTTCCTTGTCTCTCTTTATCTTTCCATGAGATGTGGTCCTTGTATTGTCTGTGAGACACCGAGGCAAAGCTAAGGGGAGAATTAAAAAAAGCCTTTGTCTCACTTGAAATAAGACTTGTGCTACCACCCCCATTCAAACTCTGAGCAAAACAGGGAGAGGATGGGTTTCTGTTCTTGTTATAAGATGCAGTGTTATGAATCACTCATCGTTGGCTTGATTGCATCTTTGTGTCCAAATCCATTTCTGCATAAACAAGGAATACGTCAAAGCTACAACTGCTGCTCATCTCCCATACATCCCCTGCATGTCATCTTTGGTCTCTCTGGCCCAACAGAAGTTTAATTCCTTTGATTATTTCTGGTAAACTTCCTTTGTTTTAGCAGAACTGCTGTTTCTCCTCAGTAGGGCTGTAATGCTTCCTCAAATGATTCGAGTACCTCCATTATTAAAATTCCTTGAGGAAAATTTATCTGCCTCAAAGCTTCGTTAAAATTATGTTTTATTATTTAGCTAACCGTGTTCTGCCCGGGTCATTATTTGTGGCGGGCAGCGCTCTCACTTCCGCCTGTGAGTTGTTGCAACGTCCTAGCAGCATGACGTTGAATTTTCCATCTTTTTGCCAGGTGTTGAGGGACAAATAACTATTGTTAAATTGCGTGGCGTGATGTTGGGAGTACGATAGCTTTTCTGCTGTCAGAACGGAGTCGTTACGTTTCCGAGAGAACGGTAGGAAGAGCACTGGAGAGACAGAGAGGGAGAGATCCAAATACTCGATTAATCGTAAAAGTAATCTATAGAGTACTCAATTACTAAAATATTCTTTTACAACAGCCCTACTCCTCAGTTGTAATAAGTGTGTTACACCATCACAAGGTAGTGCATAACTGTGAAGTAGACAGGAAATGATTTTTTAAATGGTTTACAAAGACATGAGCAGAAAACTGTGATATACATTTGTTTTATTGCACCAGAAAGTCTTTTTGGGTATTTCCAAGTCTTGTTAAATTCCTAATTGGACTGAGATCTGTCCTTTGATTGGGTCATTCCAGTTTTGGTGTCATTTGCTCAGAAGATCTTGCTCCACATATTTCCTCAACATGGCTTCTGTTTTTTGGCAGACTGCAAATGGGAAACCTAAACCTCAGTCCAGGTGAACAGCCATGTCTTGGTAGGTCTGCAATATTCTTCTCACTCAGATGATAGATGTAACAACTCTCTGCAAGTAATTCAAAGTTTGGATCAATTTCTCCATAGTTTCTCCCTGACCTGATGTTTATTGTTTGTCCACTAATGTTCTCTAATACATATAGAACAGCTGGATTTACACCAGGAATAAATTACACAAGGAGAGGACTCTTTGCTATTTACTATTTAGGTGGCCTCTGAATGCAGTTGACTGGTGTGTAGAGGGTGTGAACATATGCACGGCCCACTTTTCAGAATTTTATTCATAAACTAACTTTGAAAACCACAAATCCTGTTCCTCCGACTTCACAATTATTGCTACTTAGGTGTTTACTGATCACATAAAATAAAACTAGAATTCTGCATGACAAAGATGTCAAAGGGCGTGAATACTTTCGCAAGACAGTGGAGGGATACCAGAATTCAGACAATGCCTAAATGGTGACGCAAATAATGAATAGTGAAGGTTTGCATGAACTGTCCACTAAGGATTATTTTGGTCTTGCTAGGGTTGCGAATTACCATTTTTGCTCAAGTCTGCAAGACTGACTAAGCCGTGGCTGTTTTCCTCAAAACAAATTTGGGAACACGCGGTGACGCATAGAGTGGAAAATCTATGGATGAGACCGAGAGCAAAGGGTGCAGCTCACCTTTTAAAAAAAAAAAACTGAGAAGACAGCTTAGGATTTCTGCGCTGTCAAGGCTATCCACCAATCATTTCAGAAAAAAAGGGTTCATAAAATACACGAGGAGTTTTTTTTTCTCTAAACAGACACAAAAGACAGAAAATTGGGTGGAAATACACCTCCTGATCTGCAGAAAAGCTTCTCAATTAATAATTTAACAATTCGGTTGCTTTTATAGGCTCGGAGCTGCACAATGGAGATCTACATGTTGTTTGTTAGCTTATTTTAAAGCTGCACAGCCTCTCCATGTTCGAATGTGCACGGATCAATCGTTGCCATTTTGGGTGTCTGGCAGAGCGGATCAAGCGCAGTGTAAAGAGAGGAGGCTCGGATCATGCAGAAACACTTGGAGACAGCCAACGCCTCAGCTGTACCTTCTCAGTGGATGCACAGAGCTCTTTGAGGTTTTCACCAATGAGGTCAACCACACACACACGCGCGCACACACTCAAAGATAAACATGCAGCTCTCAAGCGGCTTCTCCAAACACACTCTGTTTGCAGTAAATCTTAAGGCGAGCTTAGTCCCGCAGAGAAGCTCAAATTTATTCAGCAGGAGTAAAAAAAAACCTTCTCAGATGTGACTTCAAAAAAACACTGCCCAATTGTAAAGGTCTAACAAATTTGATTGTTCTGTTTAGCCTTGAAGCTCACTTCAAGTTCATTCGTATCCTTTGAAAGCAGCATAGAGGAAAAAAACAACAAAAAAAACTTTTTTTGTTATTTTCGCCTCTTTTCTCTTTGGACGTTCACTATGAAGCCTAAAGGAGTCCTTGAACGGAACCAGATAACAGCTCTCTCTTCAAGTAGAGCCTGGCTGATAAATTGGTGTCTAAATCCCAATATTAGGGTCTCGGAGTTTTTGAAAAAGAGGTTAAACAGAAGGGTGGTGGCTTCACAAAAGGGGAGCGCAGGATGTCGAGGCCTAGCGTTCTGTCTGGGAGTGAGGTCACGGCGCAGCGTTCTCGGGGAGGTACATCTGCTATCTCTCTTCCTCCCTTTTCCTTTGTTAATCAGCCCGTATGCTTAACTGCTGAGTGCAGCGCTTTAGCCATATGCAATTAATCAGATGTTTCCTCGCGGAGACGAAACCAAAGAGACATTCAGCAGCGGGGCAGTGTGATTACACATCAAATGCAAGCCCTCCACCAATCCCACTGTCCCCATTTGTCTGCAGGAGATAGCAGGGAGCGCTGCCATTAATGCTGCTAAATGGCGCTGCTTCATTTTGATGGCAGCCAAAGATCTATTTTTCATTATGCAGAGTTCATTAAGCAGCAGGAGCAGAGAGGGAGACGGAGAGCATTACAACGGGATCTTTAACAAGCACATTTGCTAATGCACTGTGATTTAATTCAGTTTAGATGAGCATGTGCTTTGACGAGGTACGCCAAATTGCTCTTTTTGACTAAACAGAAATATTTATTACTTATAGGCTGCTGCATTTATTTAAGTAGTTGCATTTATTTTACACTCTCCCAACAGCTGCAAAGCTAATAAATATACATCACTCATTAAAAACTAGATTATTACACATATAACTTTATGTAAAGTATGATGGATCTCTATCAACCCAAATGTGCACTGTGGTCATTAGATTTGATCTTCACTAGTTTTCAGATGTCTTCTGCTTAGCCAGGTACTATTTTTTATTAAGCTACACCCCTGAATTTTATCATATTTAATTGGGATTTCATGTGTAAATCACATGAAGGTGTGTTCATGTGATTTACATGAGCATGCTTGTAAATCACATGTATGCTCGCATAGAGTACCAACCACATTTATTGGCAACCCTGGTAAAAATGTGTGAAAAGCTGTAAAATAACAGCATCTTGCATTGCATAATTGTGAAATGGAAGGAAAAGAGGACATCACTTTTATTAATCATAAAAAATCTGAAAAGTATGTGGTTAAGTTGCCTGGAGCTCCCTTTACCCTGACATCACTAAGGAAAGTCCAGTGCCATCGCAAGTTATTTACATCATAGACGGTCCACTTGTGTGTAATTTAATATTAGCACGTTCTCAGAGGTTTGGTAAAGAATAAACAGCATCATGAAGAGAGCAAGGTTGAACCAAAGTCAAAGTCACTGTTTGTGTCTGCAAACATGGCCAAGAACAATGACTCTCATTTTGATTCTGATATTCTCAAACGAGAGCAAAATCGATCTTTTTGGCCCGCAAGCAAAACTGTATGTGTGAAGGAAATAACAGCAACACACACATCCTTATCTACAGCCCAACATGGCATTGACAGCATTATATGTGAGGGAGCTATTCTTCAGCAGGGACTGTGAAGCTGGTCAGAGTGGAAGGGAAGCTGAATAGAGGTAATTACAGAATAATCCTGGTAAATCTACAAAAGAAATGTGTATTTATTCACTTTTCATCATGAAGATGACCCTAAACATACAGATGGAGCTAAGATGAGCTGGGTAGATCAAAACATAACCATGCATCAAAATGGCCCAGAAAAATCCTTCTATGAATCTTGACAAAATTTGAAAATCAAAGATCACAGATGCTCTCCATCTAATCTCTATAAATTCAAACTATTTTTGCAAATTAGAACAGACAACAACGTCAATATCTAGATGTCCTGGTTCACGTCGACTCATTTGTATTCAACTCTTGAAAACTCTCGATCCTTTTCTTTCTTCTGCAATTATGGACAAAGTTCAAACGGCAAAGTATTTTGAAGTACAAAAATGTTTGAGTTGTAAATACTTTTGTAAGGCACAATCACACATCAGGGAGATCTAAACAGTCTGAAACCGTATTAGGAACGACTGCAAATGGCTCCTGTTAGCAGTTAAGGAGATGCTAGCGAGCAGAACATAGCCAACGGTAATGATAGCATTTTTTGAAAAGGAAAAACTATTGGAGCCGACGGAGACGGAAGTCATTTGGAGCCAAACAACTGTCAGTGGGAATTGTGGGAGCCTTGTTATAGAAAAAAAACTTTAAATCCTTTTTAAGAAACATAAATAATTATTTATGACAACATCAAATGCTGCATGGGAGGAATTTGCAATAAATTTGCAAAAAAAAAATAAAAAGAAAAGAGTTGGCAGGATCCTTCTATGAGCGGCCAGCTGGTGCTGACCAGATGTTCTTCGGTTCAAGAGGTCATTTCTGCCGGCAGCCATTATTCTATTTAATGAGGCCATTTCAAAGCCAGCACATCAGGATAAATAGGTAGTGTTGCAGGGCAGCACAAAAGCCTATATATTTAATGACCACAAACTTTTTTTTTCTTTTGCCTCTTTAGCTTTTTCTTCTGCTTAACTTCTGTTAATCTGCCAATCGGTTCCTTGAAAACGAGCTGCATGAATCGGAGCGAGAACCCTGTGAAGATCGGCCCGAAGAAAGAACTTCTTGCGGTTTGATAATTAATGCAAAGATGTCAGTGGAAACTGTTTTAGCTGTCGGAGCAGGCCAATCTCCAGCATCAAAGCGAGGCTGAACATATTTGATGTCGACACCATTTGGAATTTAAAATCTGATGTGAAACCAATTCTGGGCCACGTTTTGAAAAAAGAAATCTTCTATTATCGTCCATATCCATTAATATGGATAAAGGTTTGGTAAATAACAGAAAAATGTTTCATGGAAAGTGTATTTTATAAGATCTAAAAGGGATAGAGAGACACATTTTCATGATTTTTCTGACAACAGGATGACTTTAAGATGCCCTTGCTTTGTTCTGCATATTTTAAGGTAACAGACCTTTTACATACCAATTTTAAATCCTTCTGCGGCACATTACTCGGTCATTGTCCCAAGTCAACTATCATCACTCACATCAGCATCTCTCAGAGACTCCTCACTGTCCCATAAATAAGGTCTTCTTCCTATAATGAAGATTAAAGTGACATTTGAATGAGGAATGGCTACACCGACTCCGGAGCATGGATGGCAATGAGCAAGACGAGTCAACACGGGACGACTAAGCCGTCTCTCAACAAACACAAGCTGTGCAGCATGAACTAATACATCCTCAGCTTGGGCTTCCTCTGCGAAAGCGGCTAAAGTGTTACAGATGGTGGCCTGTCAGCCTCCACGCAGCAGCAGGTGAAACAGGCCAACAAAGTGAAGCAGGACAGCATCCAAGGGCCACATCAGGAGGCACTTCAGACGAGGTTGATAATACCAATGAGAGGCAATAAACTGGGTAAATATTTTCGTCTCGCCACGCCACACAACCAATTATCAGGCGCCGCAATCTGCCACAGACACGTCGGCCAGATCAATAAGACCGAGGTTTCCGCTCGTGTGGGAGCGATAACAAGCTTCTTAATGAGGCCAAACGTAACTGAGCATACAGTACCAGCCACTCTTATTGGCAACCCTGGTAAAGATTTGTAAGAAAGACTTAAACTAACATCATCTTGTATTGCAGAAATATAATTTCATATCGGCATTGAAAGATAAAAGTCAGAATATATTCAGAGGAGTATTTGACCATCCCCTTTTTGCAATTTTTTTCTTTTATCTCCATACTCTTTTCTTCAGCTTTAAGATGAGATTTAGGTCTGAGGACTGAGATGAACATATGAGCAGGTTGTTGCTGTTTCTGGTGAAACGTCTCCGTGTTGATTTGGTCTTACGCTTAGAATGGTTACTTTGTTAAAAGAGCTAATGACAACCTATTTTAGTTTACTAGTAGAGTCCACTGGATTTAAAAGAAATGTTGTAGTATTTCAGAGAGTTAATGATACTATTAACTATGTAGAGCCTTTTTGGAAGCTCTACATATTTCAGGTTTATGATTTTGCTCTATCACGGTTTCAATTTCCAACCATTTGTCATGTTAAACACATAACCTGGTGTTAAAGTGAGAAGATGAAAATGGCTGTGCTCTGTGTGACATCATGCTTAATTATTTATTTTACATTATATTTAGCATTCCCAATTGCACTTTCTGCACCATTTGAAAGAAGGTTTGTTGCAGTTAATTTCTGCATTTTTAACCAAGGTAATCAGCCTATTGTTTTCATCAGTTTCAGTTTCTTTATTATTTATTTTACATTGGCTCCTAAATGCACTGGCTGAACAAATTAAAGTTGTTTTTCATGCTTCACCAAGCTTGTGAAGCTATTGGTGTGTTTAAGGGTGATGCACTGGTGCAAAGTTATCAAATAATTTTGTAATTCAGGAGATTAAAAAAAATACATTTTAAATCAATTCAACACCATTTTTTCTGTATCAGCTCTGAATTGAAACCTCAGATGTCTGTATTGGAAGTGAAAAAAGTGCATCATTAATCTCTACCAGGTGTAGCAAAATAGATGGCATATGGATGTAAAAAGCTATTTTTTTGTATTAATACATATTTGAAGATGCATTTGCCTGCTCTGTGGTCAAGTGGGACAATCTGATTCATTGCTGCAGTAGATGTGACATCTGTGCTGAAGATGCATGAAATACAGCAGAGGAAGTTATAAAGGATCTTAGTTGTCCTAGAAATGCTGGATGAAGGTTTAAAAATAGCTGGAATCCACAGTTGTGAAAAGTTTGTCAGATTTCAAAGTCGGGCTGAAGCCAGCAACATTCTCCAAATCTTTTTTCCTCTGAAAGCGGTGACATTAAAATATGTTGCGCATAACATCACACGCTGTACAATTTCAGTAACCTCCACCTGTAGCAGGTGTGAATGTCACTGAGAATCTCAGGTACGTGTTTGAACTGTCAAAAGCTTGCAAGAGTTTGACTTTTCTTAGGCTCTCTAGATCAGCATGTGTTTGGCTTTCATTATCAAAGAGCTCTCGCTGGACTGATCAACACACACCTACACAGGTAAAGACAAAACAGCTCAGAATCTCCCTCTTTTAAATCTGTTCAGAGCTGGAGACACTTTGCAAAGTTTGGAGAGCAACTGCTGCTGAGCTCTTTCTGAACGGGCAGCAGAAGGAAGGCTGGAGTCAAGCAATACGTTTAACCTTAAGGTTTGCAGCTGAGCAAATGCGTACAGAAAAATCCTTCTGTTGGAAAATCATTTTCCACTTATAAAACAAAAAAAAAAGGAATGTTTAAAAAAAAATTAATCTGAGAAAGTTTTTACAAAGAATTTTCAGTATGTTCTGTCCTAATTTCTTTAGAAAACAGATGGACATTGTTTAAAAGTTATTAAAGCTGCAGCAGAATCAGAAAAGTTAACCAAAGTCAGTGGAGATAGCCAAAGAAAAGAGATATGAAACATTGAACCAATTCCTGAAGTTTGCTGATTGCTGTCCGGAGTAATAAAGAAGATGGTAGCTGTACCTTTAAGTTGTGATTGACCTGTAATGATATTAGACGACTCGTTGTAAAAGAAGCGTGTATTAAGTTAGAGACGTTTGGTTTCTAATTTATTGGCCAACAATTGGTTTTTGTTAGCCAATACCAAATTTTATTTTTTTATGAGGCTTGCATTCTTTGACTATCCCACATTCGAACTAGGCCTGCATGAGTTGAATCTATAATGTGAAAATTTGATTATTGAATATTGTGTTGCTGTTATTGATTGAATTTCCCCATCTCCCTATAATTTGCTCTCTTGCAGAGCATCTTGATCACTGAGATCTATATTGGATGTGGGCATAAAGAAAAATTAAACTCCATCCAACTGGCTAAATGTATTTTTGGCAAGCAGAGTTTGAATGCAGGGCACCTAAACCTTTTCAGCAAACCAAACGCTGCACGCAATCACTCTTTTACAGTCCCAGTACTATCTTTGATGTGCTATGCAGCTCTAATGCAAAATTATTTGTATAAAATTGGTTTTGAACCAAAACTTAAGGCATATTCCACTAAAAGAGAGAATTTTGCTCAAGCTGGAACAAATCTCTTTCTCCAACAGCAGTGACCATTTTTACTTTTCTTCACAGGTGTCTGAACAACCCCTACTGCAGTGACACCATTTTTTTTTTCAGAAACCCTGGAAGAAAGAAGTTTTTGCCTTGAGGGTACAAAGCATCAAACCATGTGATCCAAACGTTAATCTGAGTTTAAGATTATGAGAGAGAATACTGTTACTTTTTGCATTTCTCCATAAAAAAATTAGGGGTTTCCAGCTTATTTATTTAATTGCGTGGAGCGAATACTAATATTATTTCACAAAAAAAAACATCTGCAAAAATATTAAGGCATTGTTGTTAAAACTGTATCAGGGAATGTTATCCCAGAACATCCAGTGCATCTTTGTTTGTATGAAAGATGTCACACCAGCATTATTTTTTAAATAATTTGAACTATTGATTATTAGTCTGAGCAAATTAAGGAGAAAATGCTGCTTTCTCCTTAACTGGTACATCATTTTATGCTCTATATCTGCTATCTAAATAAATCCAAGTAAATTAATAATGAAAAAGGAACTGATACTGATATCCTGGGGCGTTCACAATCCACAGATCAGAGCTGTTTGTGTTCATCTACAGCTGGTATGTATCTTGCTTGCAGTATGTTAGAAAACAGACTGCTCTGCTGTTTCTTAACGCCTACAAATGACGACCCTTACGGCCCTCACCGCTGCATAGATGGGGCCCACACGAAGAAAGTCAGAGGCCCTAAACCACATAGAAAAGTTGGAGGTTTTTGCACACTTTCTTTACCTAATCCAATTAGAGCGAAGTTATAATCTGCCAGGGGTTTTTTTTTTTTTTGGAATTATAGACTCAGACGTCTGTAGTCAAACTACAGCAGCACCTGTGAATGACTCATTTACCAGAAGCAAGGAAGTATTGAATGCCTCACAGAGCCGGATTCACCCACATACAGACGCAATTTAGGATCATTACTGTCAGAGAATAAAATGCATCTGACTGCTTTGAATGAGGACTGAAATGAGGGATTTACATATTATCATATACAGTGTGTAATAAAACATCTGCTTGAGCTGGCTTTTGGTCTGAAACAGATTTTTCTCCTTTCTCCCCCGTCCGGATGTTTCTCTGTCGCGGCACATCTGCGCTCCTGATCTTTAGCTCGCTCGCTTTGCGGAGTGCATCGGTGTTGTTGTTTTCCCAGAAGGGGCCCGCTCACCTCTGTCGGTGTCGTAAAGATAGACGAACCTCTCCCACTTGTAATGGTCCAGCAGGCTGAGAATGGCGCCCCTCAAACTGGGCCTCATCTGGATGACAAACTGCACGTCGGCGTCGATGGGGAAGCTGGGCGTGATGAAGGAAGTGTGCAGGGCGCCGCAGAAGGAGGTCAGCGTGTTCATGGACTTGCGGTCGTAGAAGCCGAAGATGGCGTAGACTCCCCGGGAGAACTGGGAGCAGACTGGTGACACGGAGACAAAAAAAAAAAAAAACACAGGGGCATATTCAGGTCACAAAGGAAGAACGCAGCCCTTTAAGTAAAAGTTTTCATGTAAAAGTTGCAGTAGTTTGCATGGGAGTTGAAAATATTTAACGTGAGGTCGTGATGAGTGTTAATCATGTGGATAAAGTAGCGAGTATCTGAATAAATGTTTGCCATGTGGGATGTCTGCTCCCTGTGGCCATGCTCTGCTGCCCACTGCCCTTCACTTCTCCTTCCTGCAAATACTGCTGCTTGGGTAATCAGCTAGAAATAATAGGGAAGTCAGTGCTCTGGTCACATCTTTTAATGGACAAATTCCCTGAAACATGAGCATGCAAATATTCCAGCGCTGAGCATCTCTGTGCTATAAAAGATTTATAACAAGGCCTATCTGTGGCCATCTGCGGGTCTCTGGAAAAAAAATTGCAGCCATAAAAACATCAGATACTGATTGCCTTAAGAGACATTAGCTATTTTGTTTTATTTACACATGATCGATGGGAACAAAGACAGTAAAAATAGACCCCTGGGAAATGTAGTGAATGATAGAACCTGCTGTTATGTCCATAAATCTTAACACAACCCTGAAGTCTGTCCGTAACATTAAATTGCTAAATGAGGTAATATGCTGTAATGTGCTCATTAAGAAGTGTATTGTCTACATTCATTGTCCAATCAGTGCCAATAAAAGTTTGCGGAGGTGAGTTCACTCTGCCTGCATGTGCTTTAAAGCTTGCCTGTGCTTATTAAAGACATTTATCATGTGTACTGTGACAATAACTGTGCTTTCATAGGTCTTTTGATGTGCACTTAACAGTTTCCTGGTCGGAAAACTGAGATGGGAATGTTTAGATAATCTTCTTTAAAAGGATTTTGAGCTGATAAGTGTATTTGTATCAAACCTCCCTGAGGAAATACTTTGTCCAACCACCGTTTGCGGCAGTTGTAGCTTATGGTCTTTTGGAGTATGGCTCCATCAACTTTGGACATGTAGAGGATGAAATTTCACCCCACTCTGTAAAAACACTCCAAGCTCGGTCAGATTGTGTTGACAGCACGTGGAATCATCCATAAAACCTCACGCCAAATAGATTTAAAACTGATCCCTACCTGGGTGGTTTCAATACATGGTCACGCTTGGATCAAAACCATCGTATTGTAACTGGTTGAAAGCTTTGGGTAATTGTCCTGCTGGAGGATGAAGCTCCACTCTGATTTTCTTCAAGGATTTCCCTGCATTGAGCACCAATCATCATCCTATTAAATCTGATCAACTCGTCTTGTTTCTGCTGAGGAAGAACAACCACGCTTCATAAGATCATATCTCATCATGGGATGGTGTGCCGCCACACATGGTAATTACATTTTTGGATTAATCTGATTAGAGTATCTTTGTCCACGTATTTGTTGTGGGCCCTGCAAACATGACTTATGATCGACTCAATTAAACTAGAGCTTTCTTCTTGTCATTCTTCTGTAAAGCTGAGATTTGTGGATTGCATGACTGTAAATGCCATGAAAGGTTTGCAGTTGTGCCTCACTCTTTCACGTGATGGATTGGACAGAGCTTTGGCAGCTGTTCAAAGACTGGGAAGTTATCTGATAACCTAACACGTGAAGTTCCTCTCAACTTTATCTTGTGTTCCTTGGTCTTCATGATCTAAAACGTTCTCCTGAAAATCTCTGAGACCTTCAGGGAAGAGTTGTATTTGATGTTAAATCACACAGAGGTGAACTTTAGGCGACTCCTGAATGAAGTCACACATTTATTTTGGTATTAGAGTAAATTTTCTTTGTAAAATGTGTTGAATATTTTCCTTGAACTTCACAACTATGCGCTACCATGTTTAAAAATTGGAGAGAAATTAGCAGTTTGGCCACCTATTGTTACTACTTGATGTGATTTTTGCATTTTCAAAAAAATTCTCTTTGCACCCTTTCTTTCTTTAATTGCCACCATCGTGTTCATATCACATGTTAATGTTTGTCTGAAAAAGCCAACGTTTCTCTTTTATAAATAGAAAACAACAGGAGTGCAACCAGCAAACCTTTTTGAGCGGTCAAAATCGTCATTACTCCACTTTCATAATCAGGAACAATTTCTATGCAAATATGTTGAATTCAGCTTTAGTTCGAGAGCTTGTTCCTTGTTGTTTTTGTTTATCAGGAATTGGATAATCATGGTGGTGGAGAGTAAGCCTGTCACAATAATCAATAAACCAATTAATCGCATGAAAAATTAAAACAAACTCAATAATTTCGATTGGAATGATTTATTTTTTTCTCTTTCAACTAAAAACTGTCTGATAAAAGTTTTCTGTCTAGTGCTTTGTTCTCATCTAGTCATATTTTGTATGCAGACACTTCATAATTCAATTTATTTGTTGTTTTGTTCATTTAGTTTGGATATTTAAAATGTCTTCCAGTTCCAGTGCTAAATGTTCATTAGAATTTAAAGTTTATTGATCTTTGAGAATGTGTTCTTGAATTATTATGAAATTACCATTATAGTACTTAAAAATGGTCCCAAAACAACATTATTATCATTTATTGCAAGAACTTCTAGAACAATTAATCATACTGCAAAATTTCTTATCGTGACAGACCTAGTGGAGAGGTTAGAGCTCATGTCATGCAACACAAGAAGGTCTCCGGTTTGAATCCTGGCCTGACGTCTTTCTGCATAAAGGTTCCAAGTTCTCCCAGTGGTTTCTCTCTTTTTTTCTACAGTCCCCAGATAAGATTGTTTGGCTAATTTCTCACTCTAAATTGCCCTTAGCTTGTTTGCCTTGCCTGTCTCTGTGCTGTCCTGAGATGGCCACTGAAGCCACCGTGGCGGATCAATCCGTGCTAAATAATAAATTCACAGGTTTCTCTTTACTTCAGATTATTAGAACAATGCTGACAACCACAACACGGACAGCTCATCTAGCATTAATCAATCCTGTGAACATTTTAGTTTCTCGTGAAGCTAGGAAGCCCACTCTCCTGAAGGACTAATAAAATAACGCATTTCGGCTCATAAACATCAGCCGCCAAGAGTAAATTCCTCTGATCCCAGCCTTAAATGAAGACACGCATCATTTACTTTATCGCAGAGGGGATGCTGTGGTATTTTTCTGCTCTGTGCGTTTCAGTTCAGATTATTAACATTGGACGTTTCTATGCATGACTAATATCCAGATGGAAAATGTTACCGCTTACTTTTTTTTCTTCAACTCCCGTCTTATTCATCGCTGTGCAAACACCCACATCTGCCTGTCATTGTTGGGTCTTTTTTCTCTTTTCCTCCAGCTCTCTCCTTTCTCCCTCACCTTCTGTTTAGCTTCAGCTCTCGCCACCTTGTTAGGCGTGACTGGCAGGTACAGCATCCTTAGCAGCACCCCCGTTTTAAACACAACTTTGAACTCTGCTGCGTGGATGTCTGAGCTTTTCACCACACCAGCTGATGGAGGGATGCAACAACTGAACTCTGGAAGCTGCATTTCTGAACAGAAGCAGCGTTGGAGCTGCTGTGCTGGCCTGCGAGCTAGATGCAAGAACGAGGTCTGCGAAAAGAAAGCGGCATTAGGGAGCTGGGTAAAAGGAAAGACCCAAGAAAGACGAGGAGGTGAAATTTTCTAGGACAGAATCGCCAATAGGTGCCACAAGATTTAGAAGATGAAACGCTGCCTTGAACACTGCAGTATTTTTTGTGATAACAGCTCTTTGTGTGTATTGATGCTTGGTGGGAAGGTATTGTTACACCTTGTAAGGAAGGATAGGAAACTAGCTGGTCTTTGGGCTGTTATGTATGAAATACAGAACCGTGAAAACGTATCTTCCCCCTAGCAGAATTGTTCTCTTATTCTGTGCGAAAAAATAAATGCCTCCCCCAAATCAACTTACTAGTTAGGGTTACGCTGTCCTGCTCTAGAAGAAGCAAAACACTTCCAGACTATAACACCAACATTACAGAGTTTAATGAGAATTAAATGCTGTCTTTGTTTTCCATTAGCTTGGATAAAAATCTTCCAAATAATTCAAATTTTGTCTCAAGATTCTGTCAAATATTTCACAAATCATCAAAACTTTTTAATGGAAAATGAGAAATGCCTTTGTGTTTGTTTGTTTGTTTCGTTTTTTTTATTATTATTTTTTTGGTCTGTGGTGGTTTTGGGCCTCTTTGCCTTTACAATAGATAACAGTGTCAGATTAGCTTAGTAATATCTTTAAAACAATTTTTATTTCCATTTGCTATATAAGTAGTTGATTGTTAAAGACAGGGTGAACCTTAATATAAAAAATATGTATAATTACATTGTAGGTGAATATTGAAATTACTTCAAATTAGGACAGTTAATCAAGGAGTTTGCACAGTATTATATCTGCAAAATAAAATACTGGCAATTAAATTGTCTTTGGCAAACATTTTAGGGCTGAAATGCAGATTTAAATACAAATCTCATTTGTAGGTTGGTGTGCTCATGGTTAACGAATAGGAAGAGTTTATTTCTATTTCTAACCCGTCGGCCACCGATCCCAACCAGCTAAGTAAAAACTTACAGGTAATATTGACTATAGATTGGTTCGTCTTCAGCCAGATCCACTGCAGGTGAAAAGGCTGAATTCACCTCATCAGAAGAACTTACTTCTAGATGTTTACAGTGTTACTCACCTTTTTATCTGCAGTTGAGGCATTTTAATTAGTGTATTATATTTACACAAAATAAGACCTCAGTGAGGGTTAGCAGAAGACACTAAACAACAACGATGATGACCAGAAGTCGTTCCCCCCTTTTTCAGTGAATAAACTGCCTGTCAATGTATCTCACACCGTCCAAAACCATTTCAATTCATTATAATGACCCGCTGGTTCAGTTAAGAGTGTTAAATCACATGGTCTGCAGTATAGTCGAAATGTGACTCAGTGACGCTAAAGGCAAAAGGCACATGGCTAAAATGATATCTTTTTGTAATAACATTTAAGCGGTTTTATATGCTTAAACACATCACGCTCTGCAATGTTGCACAATTTGTCTCAGATGACCAACCACATTGAAAGAATAGGGCGCATATAAAGTGAACGCTGAGTAGGTGTTCCTCCTCAGGCGGTGCTGTTACATGCTGGCTGGAGTTCCCTCTTGTGAAACTACATGTTTTCCCTCAGTGTGTGACTCCATGTATATATATTTATATATATATATATATATATATATATATATATATATATATATATATATATGTGCTCATTATGCACTTAAAGAGAGTGGCGACAGTTGCTGGATAAACTCTAAAGTGAAGAATACCACTAGATGCGGTCCACATGCTAAAGCAACATGACGGGCGGGAAATCTACAGCAGTTGATGCATAATGTCGTAGACTTGCCCTGCGGCCACCGGGGCGCTAGGAAGACGAATAGACTTGAACGTTTCACTGCATGAAGAAGCAACGCAAACCTTCCACCTACACATTCTTTACATAAACTGCGAGAACATCATCCGAAGAATGACTCAAGAGGAGATAGGGAGGGAAAAAAAACACTTAAGACGGCAAAAAAATAAACACTGAAAGTTTGTGAAAGATGAATAATTTTGCTTTAACACATGAGATAGCGTTATGTGATGCACTGAAATCCTGTTTTTAATTAAAATGTTATGGATTGTTAATATTTCGTCTAAGGAAGGAGTTTTAATCAACTGAGTCTTCTGCAGCCTTGCAACTCTTTATTAAAAAGGTTTTAATTTCAACTCAGCCTCTTGAAATATTCTACTTCCCGTTGCGCAATTTATCAGCACTTACACCAATACTTCAACCACTTTCACGACAATGCCCCAGCAGGAAATGAATTATCTGAATCAAATGCAGATAATCAACCTGACAGAGGGGAAAAAAAAAAAAAAAAATCGGTCTAATCTTCAAAACTAACTTCTACAAATTCACAAAAGCAGCTCTTTAAGAAACTCCCTAAATTATTCACTGCACAGATATCATCTTTGGATTCCTCTCTTTGACACTACTCCGCGTGGCTCACGGCTTGTTGTCCTTGAATAATCCGAGGCAGAGCTGAATGAAAAACAGAGATTTCAGCGGTCGAGGACATTGTGTAAGCCAGCAAACGAACTGCTGCAACATCACTGTAGCTTGTCAGTAGCGATCACCGTCGCTCTGTTACAGCGCTGACATGTAAGCACATTTAGATACACGGGATGAAAGACTAACTGCACATCTCCAGAGGTTTGCCCCCGAAGCTATTCAAGACTATTCTGCCATTTCACAGCCTTATCTTTGCTCAGAGTTTAGTGACTGGGTTGGAGGAAAACTAGAAATGAGATTCGGAGTTGAGATAAACAGGCTGTGAGCTTGCTTGGATAAGTTGGGATTTAACTGATAGCTGCAGCCTCACTCGGCTGTTATTTAAACGCTGCTGCTGAAGTTGAGGACATTTACTTCCCTTTTCAAAGAAAGAAATGTATTTATGAGCACGATGGTGCATGAATCATGTCTCACCCTGCAGCGGTGGACGTTAAAAGTTCTTATTAAACTAAGGGTCAAACACTCTATTCATGTCGGTGAATACACTGCTTGCAAAATGATGTTGTGTGCGTGTATTTTCTATTTCGAAACGCCACAACAAATCTAAGAACGACTGCTTTTCAATTCCTCGCAGTTCACCGAGCTGACAACCCACAGGCTGCAGCAGCTAAAACTTGAATATTTCTAGGTTATTATCAGAAGAAGACATTTGTGGAAAAGTGTATCCCTAAATAAAAGACGTATGCAAATTAGAGATGCACTGGGAAATGTTAAGCTTGCTTAACAAATTCAACACTCAAAGAGGCGTGTTGAATTTGCTGTTTTAAGTATCTATAAAATGAAATCAGAGGAAATATAGGAGCTATTGAAAAGGAAAACATTTTCCACAGTATGTTGAGCTGAATCAGAGAGAGAGCAAGACTTTCAGCAGATAACAGGAAGGATCAATGCAGTCGCTCAGTTTTATCCATTAGCGTTCTTATGTCCTGCGGGCAGGGCATGCTACATGAATATATGATAGCTAAGATTAAAAAAAAAAATCATAGCTTTTATTGAAAAGCTATTATTTCAATCATGTATGCCAATGAAGGATACAATCTGAACTGTAGACGCTTTTGTCAAACTATTCTGAAATGCAAAATAATGTCCAACTCACCATTCAAAGCCTCATACCCTTGAAAGAAGTGAGACATCACAAGCCCACAAAGCCCTTGTGAATTCTTACATTCACAAGGGTCCAAATAATGTATAATTCCACAACACTCTTACATCCAGAATGCAACATAATCTACTGCTGGAAACCTTACATCTATTTCTCACAAATTTTCATCGTAATTTCTGTAAAGCGAAATGGTTCGTTTTTAAGTGTTTTGAGTAAAAATTGTACAGCCTTCAACGTTTGTCTATTACGAAGCAATGTTTGAAAAGGAAAACGTTGGCACATACTTGTCAAGTCTCCCGTCTTGGGCGGGAAAACTGCCGCTGTATACCCTCCTTTCCCGCCGTGCTCCCGTCTTAGTATTCTACTGTAAACATCCGTATTATGGCGCGCCCCCTCCTCTTACGTTAGTTTACCCCCACCACACCACCGAAACGTGAATGAGTTGGCATCCTACTGGAAACCTCAGGTAAGACTCTATATGTATTCCTTTATTTAATCAGGTAAACCCCGTTGAGATCTAGATCTCATTTTCAAGAGGGACCTGAGCAAAAAATTTGCAATACATAGCAACCTGGTTACAAGATAAAAACAATTAATACATATGCACAAGTATAAAACAATAAAAACAATTTAAAAACAATGACACTGTTTCATAGAATCTTGTTGCCTATCTTTAAGAACTGCTCGAAATAAGTCCAGTGAAATCATTTCCGACATCTTAAGTTCAGACTGCAACTGATTCCACGCTGTGGGGGCCAACACACTGAATGCCTGCTTCCCTTTTTCAGTTCGAAAGCGTGGGACATGCAGAAGAATAATGTTATTGGAGCGAAGAGAACGAAAACTGACAGTTCTATGTAGGAGAGTGGATAAATATGCTGGGGTTAGACCGAGTAAAGATTTATACATCAGGATCATTAAATGATTGTTTCTCCGTACACTTAAAGGAGGCCATTCAGCTTTTGCGTACAAATCACAATGACGTGTCAGACGTCTACTACCGGTTATAAATCTTAAAGCGCAATGATACACAGTATTTAATGATTGAAGACATTTGGTCGAAGCATTCATATATAAAACATCTCCATAATCCAAAGTGACTCTACTATCCTTCACACTACAGCCGGAAGCCACGCAACTCCGATTTTTTTTTTTTTTTGCTGTAATGCGACCTGTATCTGACCTTTTCATGGCAGTCTGAACAATACAAGTCGGATTTTTTGTCGAATGCAACCCAGGCCGATACGTATTCGATTCAAATGTGACCTTAACGTCCAGGTCGCATTCATCGGATTGAACGTCACTGATACTCGACAAACGTCACTATTCTGCGTCCTGATACGCCCAAGCGGGAAGAAAAACAGCAACCACGGCGGACGATAATGGGGATTAAGTTGTTAATATGCTGCTCCGGTCGGACAACAACTTCAAAATTGTAAGCTACGCTCCACCGTTAACATCCACGTTTACTTCCGCAAACACTGAGCACTTCCTCTTCTTTATGGCGGTTGGCAGAACACTGAGAACCCTGAAGCTATTGCGCCCTCTACTGTGCATGCGGGAGACTTTCAGGTCGTTTGCAGTTCACACCGAAGAACACATACAGGTCGCATAAATATATTTGGAAGTGTAAACAACCATGGCAAAAAATAAAAGAAATAATAATAAAAATTGGAATTGGGTCACTTCAGGCTGCAGTGTAAACATAGCCTATGAGGCTGCTTCCTTTGTCATGCTAGCAGTGCTAATCACTGTTATAACAATCTTGACAGGTAAGCTAGTAGCTGCTACATGATTTTTTACTCTTCATCTCAAAATATGATCACCACCAAATACGACCATTGCATCCCAAATCCAAATGTTTTCTTTCCTACTGACCTCAGTACTATGCGGAAAAGCAAGGTGAGTAAATATTTTCTGTGTGCCTGCGCTATTATCACTGCGGTCTAGCTGGGGATTAGGATGGAAGCTATCACAAGGACTGCTCTCCTTCATGCCAAACAGTTTGACAACCTCCTCGTCTCTGATGTTCATGCATCATTCATGACTGTCGGTTCACATGAGTTCCCAGGGTTATGATGAATTCAGGGTTGTTTTATGTTGTTTGGTTACGCTCGAGCGTGCTTGTTTTGCTTCACTTACTGCCACAGAAAATTATGTAAAGCATTGTCAATCGATGTTTGCCCATGAGATATTACAATATTCTCACAAGCTCCAAAACTCTAATCTAAAATAGAAAACAAGAACAGATGATTCATTTATCTTTTCATATCCAGTAGTGTCACAGCTTCATAAATAAAATAAAAAAACTGTCAAAAATGTTAGTAAAATTATTAGGACTCTTGACTTTCATAGGAGCAATGCAAACTTGAATATTTGTTCATCTAATTTTGGTAAAAACAAGCAAGCCTGGCTCAACATAAATAATCATTATCTAAAAGTCTGATGAATCTGTGGAAATTAGGGAAATGTATGAAGTATCTTTCTGCCAGATCTTCACATTAAAACTGAGCTAACATATGTTTCTACAATTCGTAGCAGCAATGTTTCTCTTACTAATATTCAACATAACAATTGCTGATATAATATTTTTTTAGATACATTAATGTATGTACTTTTCTCCGAGTTACTAAATTATTAGGCCTAAAATCTACGATGGGGATTATTTAAAAATAGTATCTGCTGTGATTATCCTACCAATTGCTTCTAACTTCTATGATGCAAATAACACATAACACTTCAAAATATGAGGGGAGAGTTTTAATCAAGTAAATACCCCATTAGCTTACGCCATCAAAGTTGTGTGCACATCTTTCACAGGCTAATGTGAATGCGAGTTCTGCAAAGACTAAAAATCTCCTAATCAGCGGACGGCTGCTAATGAATCAAAGTATTGAGCACAGTGTTAACAATGTAGAAGAAAAAGAGCAGAAGGAGGATGAAGAGGAGGAAATCTGGCTGCATGAACTGGTCTGTGCTGCATTAGTGGGACTGTCCGTTGCCTACACACTGAAGTGCTCTAACATTAGCCTCTGTCTGAACGGCAGCACACTGGTTGAGTCACAGCAGGGGGAGGATTAATAGCTTAGAACAAACACTCTTGCAAGAAACACTGTGAATATTTTGGCTTTCCTTCCTAAAACAAAATAGCTTTGAAATGTAGTTTAGAAATCTACAAATGTCTTTTATTGTACTATACAATGACATAGCACATACACAGCAATACAAATGAGAAATTCATGTTTTTTTAGTAAGCATGGGGTCATCTTTTGTGTACTTACAGGACCCTAATGCAGACAGGAAGTAGGCAGAATCATAAAGGAAGTGATGAGGAACAGAGGAAGGAAAGGAGTCCAAAGATAAAATAAAAAAGCGAAGAACTCTGGAGTTCAGAAATCTGATAGGCAACAGCAGAGAGCTTGAACACTTGATGCTCACCTGACTCAGGAACAAGTGGGTGTAAGAAACAGCTGTGTGGAGAGCACAACTGGAGGGGCAGAGGGAAGATGACTAATTGACAGAAAAACTCTTAACTTAACTAAACAAGGGGAGCCAGTGTTATTTTCAAAAAATAAAATCAATAAAATACCAAAAGAATGAACATGTACAAGAATATCACAAAATTGAAAAGAAAATAAGTAAACTCAAACACTTTAGGATCCTCAAATACTGTTTACTGTTTTCAATTTATACCAATCTTTTTAAAGAAATTAACCATTTGTACAGAATTACTGGCTGTGCGCTGCAGGTAAGCTGGCTGATTATTGTTTATTTGGAAAATGTTCTGTTCAAGAACAAACTAAAGGAGTGTCACGTATCTTTTGAAGGTCACACTGATAAATACAAGAGTTGGTTAAGCTACAAGCAGCATGCCTGTCTAGTAGCTGATTCTACGGTCTACCTGAGCAGATAGGCTATCCAATTAACCAGCTAATTAAAGTTTGTTTGACCAGAAGAAATCTTAATTGCAGCAAATATTTTTTTATGACACTGTAAATATGATAACTAACTTTATTGTATTGGAAAAAGTCAAGTCTTGTGTTATTTTAGAAAATTCAGGGAATAAAACAAATCAGATCATATTATGTTTTCATTCATCACTACATTGAAACCAAGTTATCTTTATCCATGGTTATCATACGAATGCCATGCCACCCAGTACCTAATGTCCAGCTCTCTCTTCTCTTGTATTTTCCACTCCTAACCTTAGTCTTAATGGATATGACCTTCCCATTGCCACTTTTATGCATGCAATCAGTCCCAGCCTGCAGCAACGTGTCACGTCAATACGTTCTGCAGCCTCTCTCCAGTCACAAATAGGTGGTCGAGAGATAATACAGCACAGCAAACTTCTCTTTGTCAGAATTCATTCAATCACAACTGGGAACTGTTTGCTGCGGTGCACTATTGACCTCATAGTTTTATGGTCACTTTTACATGTGCAGTCAAAGCATCACAGCTCAAAATGCAGCTCAAGAGAGAAGTTAAGGGGGTTAAAAGAAAAGAAAAAAGTTTGCCGTGAATTGATTTTTCCGTACTAGGGAACAAGCCAGAGTCAAGCATAAACACAAACACGCCACCGCCGGACGGACGACGGCCGTCCACCTTATTGATCCTCTCTGCCAGCAACAACAGAGTCATTTGCCATCAGGGATTTGTAACAGCCATTACATACCGATTGAGCTGGGGGGAAAGAGGGTGAGGAGCGGCATTGTCCTGTTTTTTTACTCCAACCCAAATCCATAAAACAATCACAAAAGACAAGCTTTGACTTACCACTAATTACTCTGACCCTTTCATTATTGCCCCTCTCTGTCACGTCTCCAAGAAGAAGAAATAAATACTGAACATCCTTTAAAACATCTCAGTCATCATAACACATGCTAATATTTTTTCTCAATCGATGATGCGAGTTGTGGGAAAAAGCACAGCTCGGACTTTCCTTCAGTTCTTGCCAAAATAGATATGTGTCACATCCTCATCACAACATCCATCGGAAACATCAACACCTGCCAAGAAAAGCAGGACATTATGCAATTCCGCCTGCTATATATGTAACCGTGTAGCTTGGTGCTTTTTGGAGTCACCGGCTGAACCTGGCTGGTCTGCATAATGAGCCACTCAATGTTCTTTGTCAACTAGTGAGTATTATCCTCAGCTTGCGTCAGCTTATCACACTGAAATTAATCCTTCTGATTATCCTTTATAAGGATTTCCCTTAAAAAGGGAATCCATAAGCTCCTTCCAAACACAATGGAGTTTGGATTTAGTCTGTGTTAATTCGGGGGGAAAAAACGTCATGTTCCCCACCAGATCAGGACGATCCCAGCAGGTAACGTGCGTGTCTTCCTCAGCACCGCCTGCTGAAGTGCCCTTGAGCTGAGCACTGACCCAACAGCTGCTTCGGTGTAATTACTCAGCTGCCAACGGAGCAAGGTTGCAGTGGAACACGGGCGGCTTCGTGGCGTGAGACTGTGAAAGTGTGTCAACCTGCCTGTGGCAGCGATTGCTCCCCTCCGGCTGCTGCTGCTGCTGCATGCCAGACTCCACTAAATGCAGTTTGCGAGCACCGCCACCGCTTACCGACAATACGACAGCAGTCCACCTACAGGACAGCCGATGGAGGGGGTGGGGGCCTGAATGTGGGAGGCGCCACTGCGTTCAAATTTCCCTTTCTTTTAGCAGGCTTGTTCTCACTTCATTAGCTTTCGCAGTCATCTCTGAGAGAGCTGACAGAGTTCAGAGTGCTGCGGCTGATCTTCGAGCGTAAAGTGTTAAGTGCTGTTGGTGGGAAGAGAGATAACAGATTAATTCTCCAGACAGGACTCAACACCCTGCACGGCAGGGCAGGGGGGCACGTCGTGCAGCTATCAGGCAGCGTCACGCTCCTCGCTCCTTCGTATCAAATTCATCATGTTTGCGGAGACTGCCACGCAGATTTCACCAGGACAAGGATGGCACAATGAGCTATTTATATTCGGAGATGTAGACATAGACACCTACAGGCTAGGTTGCTGAGGGAACCTTATGTGATCCTCAAGGTTGCCTTACAAAAATATATTTTAGGGATTTAATGGGACAGATCAATAGGAATCAAAATCAAGCAAGCTAGAAGGAAAATGACACGTGGTTTTCAAATCCCTTTGTTACTCCTGCACGCATATGTATTCAAAATCCCTCTTTACATTTAACCCCAAAATAAAATCCACTTTAACTCTGAAGGATCTGTAGAGCTCCAAAGCTAGGATTGGAAGAACATGCCACATTATTTGTAGAATGAGTAATTGTGACATGGAGACCAAATTATACGTAGAAATATTTAAAACGTGGGAAGTATTTAGACTCTGCATTCCAGACTGAGATGCACAATGTATAGAGTGGATGAGTCAGTTAGGGGTAGGATTTAATGAGCACTGGCTTCTTCCTACTCCTTTTCAAACTGAATAAGAAAGTTTTAGTTTTATGTTTTGGCGTTATTCCTATGTTTATTCTTGTATTATTTTTCTCCTCTGTTAACATTAGTGTTTTTATATGTTCGAAATAAAGATTTCATCATCATCAAATCTGGCATTCATAGAAGAGAGGCAAGAAGAAATTTGTTGTTGGAAGGAAGCTGTGGAAAGTCCTGTCAGCGGGTTGTCACAAGGTGGAAGAAGGTGCTCTGATTAGACAAGACAGAATTTGAACCTCATAATCTAACACCATTACTTTAGCCCTGAATACACCATACCCGCAAATAAACATGGCGGTGGCTACATCATGCTGTGGGGACGCTTTTCTTTAGCAGGGACAGGGAAGCTGGATTCATGGGAAGATGGAGAAAGCAAAATAGACTTGCTTCCAGCATGACAACAACTTTGAACGCACAGTCAGGCCTAGTCAAAGTCTAAACCTGACAATCTGAGGTCAGAGTTCAAATCTGGAATTCAAATGAATCTGATCTATTTTGCACAAACAAAAGGGCATAACTTACTGTCTCTAGGTGAACAAATCTGGACGGCAGATACCTTTAAAAAATTGCAGCTCTATGTTGGTTTGTTGTATGAAATTTCAGTAAAATACGGTACATTTTGTGGCTCTAATGTAATGTCAGTGAATATGAAAAGGTTCAAAAGCTATGAATTCTTTTGCAAGGCACTGTATGACTTCGGACGTTGATGCCAACATGAACAGCCACCCATAAAACGTGACAGCAACGAGGAACAAAGTGGAGATCTAAACCTTTAAGTGACACAACTAACTTACACCAAAGCATAATTTCCAACTTAAACTATCGAAGTTAGCAGGGTAAATAAGAAAAAAAAACGGATGTTAATTCTTTAAGTCTATGCTTTTTTTTAACTTAAGACATCAAAAGCAATTTTTTAAACATTTATAACCAGCCTCATTTATTTAATGTGCACTTTAGCACAATTTGAATATGTTGAGAGCATTGTTCAAATATTCCGCTTGTTTATGATGTGGACCTTCGTTACCCACTAGAATAATTAATTTCCCCTGTTCAACATAAACTAAAATGCTTTTTATTACTCCTTTTTAGTTTGTGGTACAACAATCTAAGAGCTGCTTATTGTCTTAATTATCCATTCGCTTTGTTTCCAAAAAGAAGGCCTGGTTGGCCAGTTAGAGACCATCAGGTTTCATGATCCAGATGGAGGATTCTGGATGCCATAAGCGAGAAGCGAAGGAATCACGCCAGACGCTTTGGCAATAGTTTTAGTCCTTTCTTCTTTTCTTTTTTTTTATAACCACAAATGTCTTTATAAACCCCTGTGCAATTGTTTTGAATACAACACAGACAGGCTTAGCATAACCTTTGTGCTGTTTTGTGTTTCACTTCAATAATTGCAGTAATTTTGCATCCATCGAGGGCAGGACATAAACAGCACAACTGAGAGAAGAAAATAAAACAAAAACAACAAACCAACAAGACAATTACTTACAGGCATGTGTGACAGAGAAACTGTTCGAGGACTCCAAGTTGTCAACATTATAATTGAGGTGAAAAGGTTTTTCTGTCACATTCTGGTTGGTGTTGTAGAGCTGGACAGCAAACCTAAAGGCGCTGTGCTCCTGCACTGTGGAGCGCATGAACAGTCCACCTGCAGGAAATGTCACACACAAAAAGTGCCTGTCAGATTTTAGAAAGAGCTAACAACAGCTTCTTCTTTTTTATTAGCTAAATGTTTTGAAAACATTTCAGACCAAAGCTTCTCAATAAATATGTGACCATAAACCTCTTCTGTCAAATTGAATCCTTTGGCATCACAAAATGATGGGCCTGTGTGCTTTCAGCGCACACGGCTGAGATTGTGGAGCTAAAGGGGCGTGGCTTCAAAATCACAGCATTCACCTGGACCATGTTAAGATCCTCATGAAGGATCCTCGAGTCCATCAGGTGGCTTTAATCAAATTTGTTGCTCACCATCCTCAACGTTTAAGGGTTAAAGGTTTAAAAGCATTGGAATTGGTCTCTGCCTATTTGCCAGTTGTTAGTAGCATGTGTAAAAGTTGTTATGATTATACTGCTGGCTCCATTGTCCCCTTAAAAATGCATTATGCTTGAGATTTGTATCCACCAGAACCATTATTAATTTACCTGAAGACCAACAGAGTTTGTTTTAATAAGCAAATGTGTTTGTTGAATAATGTTTTCAAAAATATGACAATAATCAACCAATTTAATTTGCTAGTGCGTGCTTAGCTGGTTACACAAGGTTAGGATTCCTCAGACAATTGGAAATAGCTTATATTTTAATGTCAGGATGTAACTTAAGGTAAAATATTCTCTGCTACTGATTCTAAGGGTAGAAATATAATATCCTACAGCAACACACACACTTTTGTTGGAAGAAATAACTTATAAAATTCATCTAATGAACACTTATTTAGACCACAAAAAAGGCAGAACATTCATAGTTTAATTTAAATGTCTATAAAATCATACATATGTATCTACATGTACTTTAAAGAGTTCATTACCCATCAGAATGAGTGGGCAGGGCCTAACACTGGCATAGAGTAGCTGATTGGTCTGCAGTTGACTTCTGGTGCAGATTAACCAATCAGACATCCGGGTTTATTTGAAGAGCCATGGTGACTCTACATTCTACATTATTTGTAGAATGAGTAATTGTGACATGGATTTTTAATATTGTTTAATATTTAATATTAAACTTAATGTTTAATATTAAATATTAAGCAATATTAATATTGTTTAATGATGGACTTCAGTACAGGTAACAGGAAATAATTCAATATTAAAATACAAATTTTGATCAATTCTTTCCACACTAATTTTAATTCATTCTTTTTCAAAACTATTTTTTAATGGTGCAAAAGTGACAAATTAAACAGTTTTCATTTATTCCATTAACTAACATTTTATTTTAAACATCACATCTAAAAATATTTATACAATAAAATAATTATTTATTGTGCTCTGACAATTTTAGGACCTCTTAAGATTTCAACCTAGTTATTATTATTAATTTTTTTTATATAATGATCTGCTGTTTGTTAAACTGGCGATGTGCAGTATCTGGATTTGCCCTATTTTTTATTTTTATTTTTTAAATCTAAGATCGCTTGGGTACAAAGAAGTGGACTAAGTCGTCTAAGTGGGTGAATACCAGAAGCCAAAAACTCGTCCTCGATGGACAAATGTGAAGCTTTAAAAACACCCGAGTTGAACTTACCGATGTTGATTTGGTTTGGAAACCCTGCCAGCGAGTCCCCGATGAGATGAAGTAAAACCAGGACCGCCGCAACTCTGCGACTCCACATTTTTCCCCTAGAAGTGAAATCAACTCCTGGCGTGTTTGTGGGCGAGGAGAAGCAGGGAGAATCATGAACACGGGCTGGAGCGCAAAGAAATCCACAAGATGCGGCGGCGGATCTCTCTCTCTCTCTCTCCCTCTCTCTCTCTCTCTCTCTCACCGTGTGTGCGCCCACGTTGAATGTGTACCAGCGCAACTGCAGCGCCAGCCCACTACGACTGCCGCTGCCGCTGCTGCTGCTGCTGCTTCTGCTCCAAGAACCTCAAGCCAGTGTTTTATCTCAAAGATGGTGGTGGTGGAGTGGAGCGCAGGAGACGGGCCACCGGATCTCCTCACTGTGTGGATGGAGACCACTGAAATGGGCCAGAGCGAGAAAGAGGAGGAGGATGAAGGAGGGAGAGGAAGAGTGGGCGGGGGGGGGGGGTAGGGGGGGGGCGCGTTTATCAAACTTGTTCTGACGTTGAATTATAATAAGTGCAGCCTTCCTCCCCGCGTCACTGCAGAATTGGCGTGTGTGTGTGGGGGGGTGGGCGTGGGTGTGTGTGTGGTGCAGAGGCTGAGCGGCACGCACAGGCATTAAAGTCAAAAGGGAGCAACGATATACCACTGACTGATGTGTGTGTGCGTCTGGGTATATATATTCCCATCCATCCATCCATCCATCCATCCATCCATCCATCCATCCATCCTTCCTTCCCTGTTGTGCGTGTGGGTGCAGTGTAGTTCTGCACAGCATAATCCTCCGCTGTCCCCTGCAGGTGTTTCAGAGTAGAAACTGTAACTGCGGGGCCAAATGGGCTGATTTATTCCCGTTTAATCACAGCCTGTCTAACCATATAACAGATGTTATATATTAAGATATGAATAGAAGCATAGAGTGATTAAAAAAAATAAATAAATGAATGGGTACAAAGAAGGAGGAGCTTCAGGTTAGGCTATTTGCATGGGCAATTCTAGAATGCTTATTTATTTCTTAATAAAATAGTAATGGGGGTCGTTGCAAGACGTAGTAGTGGCGCAATTACGTTGGGACGAAGGACGTGTAAAAGTGTTTAATTTTCGTAATTAGTTATTTTTGTAATAATGATATTCAGTGGTACTCAGATATTCTGTGAGGCAGAAGCCTGGAAACTGCAGCTTCGAGGAGGAGTTTTGTCCTCTAAGGCGGCGCTTGGTCCGCTGAATGGTTGCCATGGGATATTAAAGGATTTGTCACACATGCGTGAAATAATCACAGCGACACTCCAGGTATGTTTCTGACGAGGGAATACAATTATAGCATGATGTGAAGCTAAAAAAAAAGACGAAAAAGCATAACACTGCCCCTTTAAATATTAAATCAGATGTCATGATCAATTACTCAATACTTGAGTAGCCATTTCACCAGATACTTTTGTTCCCTTACTTGAGTGTTTCCATTTTATGGCAACGTTTTGCTTTTATTTGAGTAACAACTGAAGTAGTGCTACTCCTACTCGAGTACAATTCTGCCTCTGCACATGAGGACACAATAACAGGATATCTGAAACATTATTAAAGATTTAAACAAAAATATCTATATATTTTCCTTTGAGCTCAAAATAAAGTTATGGTGTAAAAATCTTCCATTCAGTTTAGCTACGTCGTATCGCTGTGTGGTTGCAGTTGTTTACTTGCTGCAGCTCTCCACATGTGGCTACAAATTCAAACAAACCATGATGATGCATTTAAGTACCACTCATGATCTACATAACTCATATCATATTGAGTGTAACAGATTTAGCTCTCATAATCCATAATTGCCTTGCAGGCTCAGAATCACTTTTCCCTATTCTCTTGTAATCACGAAGCTCCTTTTCTTGTGATTGCTGTATTGTTTTCTTGTGTCAGAAAAAAAATATTTAATGCACAGAGGGCTACTGTTTGCTTCTGATAGTTTTCTTCTACTCTATTAAAATTATATTCATATTCATAAAGCATAGGCTTATAACACTGCCAGGGCACCAGGGGAGAGGCCAGCATATTTATTTATTTTGGTGGCCATTGCAACAGCTAAGATAAGAAGGGGTTTGGGATATGATTTCAATTTTAGTAAGTGTGGCTTTGTAAATTAGCAGGAAATAAAAATATGTTAATACACAAGACATATTTTAATGTCCAAAATGGTTTTGTACGAATCACTGCTGAGGTTCTCTACTAGTACAACCAATACTACAGTATAAAAAGAGGAGAGAGGCTAAAGTCGGTTTCTGCACAGTGCACATAAAAAGGGTCATTTTTTATAAAAATAAATAAATCCACACAGTAAAGATTTTTCAATCCAGGAAAGTTCCTCTGAATTCAGGTGAGCCGTCTCAAACCACACTACATGCACCTAAATACCAGGATCCTCCATAATGTAAGAGTCTGGGAATTAAATGGACCTGCCTGCAATGCAGACCCGTACGTGGTGCATTGTGGGACGAGAACACATCAAAGCGCAGGCGGTAGTGCTGCAGCTAAACCTCTTTATCAAAAGATTTTATGTTGGGCTCCGAAAACTGTTACGGAATTGTCTTAAATGGAACAATATGACCCGCCTTGTAGTAATTAGCACATGTATTTAATTTGAAATAAAAGAAATGCAAATAACAATGAAATTATTTAGAACTGAATAGTTTTTAGTGATCAACAAAAAAAAAGGTATTTAACTAATTCATTATAATATTACATATTATAATAACTGACTACAACATTTCATATGAACCTCAAAAATATTGGCACCAATAGCAAAGATAAAACTCTAATGAATCTTTTTTTTTTGCAGTGGGGTCATGGAACTGAAATACTCCAAAAATGGAGATTTCTTTGACTTCCCTTACCATTCTGCTTCCAGCCTCTTTTGTTACAGTTACATTTGCGTATATTTATTTATTCATTGAACTGACTGTAGATAAATCAGATTTTGAACATCAAGTCTTTCCCATTTTTGAAGAGTAGCTGGGATGAGACGGACAGACGGACCGACAGACGGATGGATTTCAGTTCAGTTTGGTTTTTGAAAGTACACATGCAACAGAGATATTACGCCACTAGCATGACCCTAAAATCAAACAGTTATTACATTTTTGGGCTGCTTTACCTCCCGTTCCCACATGTTCCACTAGGTGAGACTATTAGAAGCCGTCTAAAAAGCTTCCCTTTTACATCAAATGTGAATTTTCATTGTTTGCTGTTCAGCTGTTTCTTTTCATGTCTTATAGCACTTTATGACTTAAGACACATCATGATGCTGCAGTATGATGAGAAATGACTTTACGCTGAAATACCTTTATTAGATTCCTCCAGCTGAACTTCCACTGGGGTGAACATTTATCTCCCTAATGATATGGAAAGTTAAATTGTTTCATCCACGCTAGTATTGCTTACTCGCTGCAGGAGGCTGATGTAATTTGATAAACGAGCTGCAGGAATGTAAACTGATTGTGTAAATGAGGCTCATGCAAAGCATGCACTCACTAGAATCATCTGCACATCAAACAAACCTCAAAAGTAGAGCTTTTCTACTCACTAAGCTGCAGTCTCCCTGCTACACATCTGCACACGTAAATAAATGCTCTTTTCTGTTTCTGGAAGTTGAGCGTGTCCGCCGTGTGACGCTGAAGCAAGCCACAGTCAGTGCAGAACTAACATGTCCAATGACTCGCCAGCACCAATACGTCTGTTTCTGAAAGTGGTAACCTTATTTTATAAATAGCAACTGCTTGTTATAACCCTCAGAATTATGCACACAAGTTGTAAGCCTCAGGGAGCAAAGTGTCCTAAATACAGGCACATCCAGTGTGAGAATTAGTTTTCAGAGATCGCCCGTCTGCAATCAAACACATCAGACACAATTTGACTAAGTCATCAAAAAAAACAAAAGTCCAATGACTGACTTTTAATCAGTTTAGTATCAATTGTGAAAATGTGGACAGTGTTATTGTATGAGACCTTCATAGTACAGATGTAAGGGTTTGTAAGGACATTTTGTACAGAGTTTGGCTGCAGAGCTTCAGAGAATCAGGATGAGTAAGTACAAGTGTATTACGCAGGTTTGGAGTTAGTCACAATTCACAGAAATATGGTCTCACTGAAGCTGCATTTCTTTTTCACCTTGATGACTGTCCCGTCTGTCTGAAATTTCAGTGACTGTCTCTAAATCAATAACCCCCCCAGTGGCTAAAGCACACTAGTCTGTTCTTTGGTGTTTCCTGCAATGAATTGCTGAAACAGTCTGCGTCTTAGACACCAACCTTCACACCTTTAGATCCCAACGGTTGGTCATATTTTCTTTCAGTGCACATGGTTATTGTGCTAACGCCAGCATATTAATTAATGTGCAGAATTAAATTTTATGAGCCAGAACAGAGGAGGTGGCCTCTCTTCATTCACCAGACATAAAAATAAGCAATAGAAAACTTTTTTTTAACCTTCATCCTGCTTTGTTTGCATGGTAGCATATCTTTTGTGATTTAACAGGAAGTATTCGTGTCCAAAAATGACAAATGGTACTTTTAAATCAAATCCAGCAGACAAAACTTTTTGTTTCGGACTTAGCCAATGATAAATAAAAACCTGTTGAGTTTCCTAACTTTTCTTTGTTTGATTGCCAGTTGATGAAAGAAAAAAGGAGGCACCATCCTTCCCCATAAGGTTACAAAAAAAATGCACACAACAGCCTTGCTGAAGAAATCTCCCTTTTACCCCTTCAAAAAAAAAAAAAAACAGGAGCATGTTAGATTTGAATTCCTTTGAGAGCCGCGCAGATCGTCTCAAAGTTGCTTCGCACATTTCTGTGCATTCACAAACACAAACACTAATCTTATCTAAAATGCTGATTGCAAGCGCTCTTATAATTTTTAACACTGTCATCCACAACAACATTGACTGTTCTGGAAGCATAAAGCAAACCATTTCTGTCAGTAACTCCTTGACCTGCTGCCGTAATGCGTTCCTATTTCATCTCATGCATCCTTTTGCTGTGTTACAACAACAAACAGCAGCATATGCGAAGGGGAGCCTACGGCCATGTTTTCCCTGTGGAAGACTGAATCAGAGTCGTCTGTTACAGCAGAACTCATTTCTTCAAATCTAATGCTGACAGATATTGTGTGCAGACGGTAGAGACGATCTTCCACATCACCTCAGTTCAGTGTGCGGTAAACTATGTCTGTTATAATAAAAAAAAAGTAATAACGCACCACTGAACATGACAATAACCCTCCAAGCTGTAAGTGACTTCAGAAGACAAAATAGCAACTAAATAATAAAAAAAAGATACTTAAAAAAAAAGAAGATTAGCAGTAATTTTAAGGGAAATAAATCTGTCAGAAGCTGCAGCTGCACCTTAGAGCTTAATTTGAGACATAGAGAGAACTAAATGGTGAAAAAGAAATACAGATGAAGGATATTATACAACAAATTGACAGAACCACAAGATAAATTGCTTAGGTACCAAAATATAAAATTAAAATTTTTATTATCAGTGTACTAATCTCTTTTCCTCTTTATGATATTCAGGGCTCATAAAGCCCGGTAGGAGGTGGGCTTTGATTGTTAAGATTCAATTGTACAGCATTCCCATTGTAACGCATAAATACACTTTGATCCAAATCAATTCATTGTACCTCTGGATCCATGTTACAGTTATAATTTCTAAATCCACTTTAGTCCCTTAAGAACGGGAATTTAAAGAAGTTGATGTGTAAATGCATTTTATTTTTGTCCCAACTCACTGATAGATTTATCCGGTATTCTCTTCCTGACTCTGGTCCCTTTCCTTGTCTCTGCAGAATAAAAACTTTTCTCCACACAACTCTGCTGCTGCCATGTTTCACCTCGGAGACACAGCAAGGGTGATGTTTAATGGTATTTCCCACTACACATTTTGCATTTAGGATTTTTTTTCATAGCTTTAAACTCAAAGGGAACTATGAAAAATATCAAGCATAGCGGACCACGCATTTCCAAAACAAAAGGAAAAGAAGATGACTTAAGACTGGAGTTAAATGAAGCATCAGCAAAAAGCAGGTTAGCACATTACATTTGAATGAAATATGTTTAAGGCACCAAGTTTAAAAAGAAACATTATTTTACACTCACCTCAAACCTTGATTTCTTCTGCAGGTTTGGGTTGGATGGAAAAGTTTGCATCCTGCTGTTAAACACAGATTGGTATCATTCCCAATATTAAATCTTCAATTGTTTAGTTTACACTAAGAGGTTTGTACAAAATATGCCAAATGCTGATCATGACTATTTTCCCCGCTGATCTGATCAGAGTAAACATGTCTCTGTTTTAAGTCCAGATAGGTAGGACTTATTTATTTTTATCTCGTTTTATAATGAGATAAAAATAAATAGCCTATTATTGTGTTATAAACAAGTGAAGCTTAGTCATAGTCTTTCAGTTCAGCCTCCTAACAGGGTTGAAGCTCAGGCATCTGCAGACTTGCCAGCAGCAAAGCAACACAACAGCAGCAAAATAAATAACCAGCTAAATGATTAAAATTCAAACAACCCCAGGAAGGAAACGGTATAAACCTTTGTAGTGACTTGAGATTGGACAGTTCTCTTTACTGTAAATGCCTGAAACAATGCCCCACATTGCCTGGCTGCGGCTATAAATAGGACTCCTTGGCGGCCTTTTCTCACACAGCCACTGAAGCTGCTGTTCTGCCCTGCAGCACAGCCTTCCACGGCAGCACACAAGCATCCACAAGGATCTCATGCAGCACGCAGCTCTGGTGGGCTGCAGCCCTGACTCGCTGGATCACATCAGCTCAATTTGCCACGACCCTGAGGCCCGGCAGAACTTTAGAAAATATTTTGGATTACCCACGACACTTTGGCAGAGCTAAAAAAAAAATAATAATAATAATAATCAGAAATCTGCATCGATTTGATCATTTTGTGGCTCAGCTTGCAAATCGCAGATGGATAATAAGTATAAGATCAGATACTTTTAAAATAAACACAGTGATGTGAAAAAGTGTTGCTAACTTTGTATTTGCTTTTTGCATGTTTGTCCAGTAGAGACAGTGAACTCTGGTGTGATCTGAGGGGCCATTACTTTTTCCACACAGGGCCTTGTAGGTTTGGATTTTCTTCCTTTCATAATAAACACCTTCATTTAAAAACCGCATTTTGTGTTTACATGTGTTGTCTTTGACTGATATTTAAATTGAGTTAAGTTTACAGGCTTTCTCGCTCACACATGCCTTCTCTCCCCTGTCTAAACATTTTCTTTGCGGCTGACGCTTTATGATGGGCACTCCAAACATGAACTTTATCCTTATGACACTTTGTAACTGATTCAACTATGTAAATTTGGGTCACTGTCCATTTGGAGGACCGTTTTGTATTCCAGTTTTAAATTCTTGGCTAATGACTTAAAGTGTCTCCTCAATATTCCCCCCCCCCCAAAAAAAAAATCCTCTTTCCTCGTGATGCCATCTATTTAAAAAAAAAAGAAAATGCAAGTTTCTCCCAAACCACAACACCTACACAAAATTAGATTTGCCTCCCAGCTACTTCACAGTTGTGACATTGTTTCTAGGCTTTCAAGTTTCTTTATTTTTTTTTTCTCCAGATGTAACAATAATAATCATGGTCAGCCAGTTTTAGTTTCATTAGATCACAGGACATGTCTCCATAAATTAAATGTCCATGATGGCATTTGTAAGCTTTTTTTCAGGCTGTAATGTTGCTTTTGGAGCAGTGGCTTCTTCCTATTTGAGTGGCTGTTCAGTCCTAATCTGCACAGAGCCGCATTCATTGTGAATAATGACACTTTCTTAACAAAACACATCCAACTCTGGGACACGTCTCCTTCCTGATGGCTGCACATTCCCATGGTGTTTAACCTCTAGTATTTAGACAGATGTGGCACATTTAGGCATCTGGAAATTGCACAAAAGGATGAAGCAGACTTGTGGAGATACACATTTTTCTACCTTGTGTATTAGCTTATGCTGTAAACATTTTTCCAAGGAGGCAGCGTGGATGTTTAAAAAACATTTACAAGTGTTCCTACATTTCACAAAACCATCACATTTCCAACCTGGGATTTCCCAAATTTCTAAAGGCAGATTAACCTTGATGTTTGTAAACTTATACATGTGTAGAAAGTTTTTTTGGTTTTTTTTACACCCCATTATTTTGGCATTTAGCAAATAAGTCGTTCTCATATTCCCAACCAGCCGAACACAGTAAAGATTTAATCTCATTCAACGTTAAACAGGGGGAATAAAAATGCCGTGTGTCTTTTATGCAGTGCATGTAAATAATTATGTTTCAACTGTAGAAGAAGTAGAAAATAAAATTTAGAAAACACAATAAGATTTTAATTTCAACACCTACAAGAGCTTGCAGTGGTAAAAAGAAAAACAACTCATTTAAAGGCTTGCCAGACTTAAATGAGGACTGCCCCCAAGAGAAGTCTGCTTTGGGGATTTTTGACAACGTGTGACAAAATGGATCGCAGGTGGTGTCATTTCTAGCTTTCACTAAAATTAAAGCTCCAAACTTGACTTTGGGTAAAGTAGCTAGTGTTACAGGAAACATAGCTTTCTGATGAGAAGCCCTAAAAGGTAAAAGTGAAAATCACAAGGAATAAATCCAAAGACTGACACTTGTGTATGCTATTCACAGAAAATTAAATCAATATTGTCTATGGGACATCTGGCCTAAATATTTTCAGTATGATCTCCATAGATCAGAAGGTAGCTAGCAATCATTAACGTTTCAAATAGCAAGATAACTATTTGTGCAGCCGAAATACTTTTTATTTTTATTTTTTTACAGGAAATATGATGCAATTGACAGTAAAATCTCCTCTTGGGTGTTGATAACATATGTCCTGATTTTACACTGGTGCGATTGCAGAAGCAAACACCATTACAGACAACACAGCGCTTTCCAATCGTTTGATACCAACATTAGTCAGTGAAGCAGGAATTACACAGCTGGTTTGTTTAACGCCAGACAGAATATGTCTGCAAGTTCTCCATCACTTCCTTGGATTCTTCTCTTTTGGGCCACTTGGAGTATTTTCTCACACCTAAATTGTTAACAAAATTTGTCTTTGCTTTATTACCTTTGCAATCTAATTTTCCTCAGTGGACTGAAATGCTAATAACGTATTTATGAGTTTCCCCAAACATGATGCACTGCCCCCTTCTCCCCTGCTCTCAATAAAAAAAAAGCCTTATTAATGCGTTTCTCCAGGCTGTTTCATGCAACGTTCGTTTTTGTCCCACTCAAATGCAAAGTTTGAACAAGAAAAATAATAATAATAATAAACTTGAACAGTTGATGATCCAAAGTGTCCTGGCTGAGAATTATTTTCAATATATGTATGTGTAAATTAGGATGCACATCTCAGTTTATGTCCTGCAGGAAGGATATGCGGATGCAGGGCTTTATTAAATTCATACCTGTCAAGCAATTTCTCCTTTTTTTTCAAGTTTAAACTGCAAAAACGTTTCTGCATTTTAAGGGGATTTTATGTGCTTGTTATTTTATGTGATTAACCATGACTAAACAGTCCATGATTATAACATGATTCCATAATAAAATGAAATAATATATAATAAAAATAAACATGATTTTCCTATTTGTTTAGAAAGAAAATCTTTGGCAAACGTTTGTATTCTTCCTCATTTAATCCGATTTCTTAAATCTAATACCGCCAATTATCTTCAGAAGTATTTACTAAATGAGTTCAACTATACCTAATTTAATCTCAGTATAAACCCAGTTGCTCTGTGAAGGCTTCAGAGGTTGATTGCAAAATATTAAACAGGATCAGGAAGCCCAAGGAACACAGCAGACAGGTGAGGGAGAAAGTTGTAGAGAAGTTTAAAGTTAGGTCATCTTAAAAAAGCTTTAATCAGAAAAGTGTCTCATTGTGCCTCTGGAGGAGGTTCAGAAACCTGTTGCCAAGACAACTAACAGTGACGCTGCTCATCACTCTAAAGTTGAAACTGATACAGATACAGATGCTTAATCCTGTTTTCATGTCTGCCATCGTACAAAAACACAAGAATTCAATATATTTAGTCTTGTACGCCACTATTATTTGCCACTTTAAGTTAGTGTGTTCCACAAAGTCTCGACTTTAAAGTTTGTGGTTGTAATGTAACAAATGTGAAATAATTAGAGGTTTAATTACTTTTACGCGGCACCGTAATAGAAACGCCTTTCGTTGGTATCTTTTAATTTTATTATGACTTTGAAAAATGGTCGATTATACACTATAATGCTATTATATAGCTAAAAAAAAACTAAATGAAAAAAGTTTTAACAGAAATCCAGAAGCAGACTAAATTAAGTTGACACAGTCAAAGAAATAAAAGGCCTCAATAAAGAATTTGTGGATATAAAAGCCTTGAAGTTATAAAGCTTTAGTTGAGCTGCAGGTAAATAACCAAAGAATAGCAACCAGTAAAACATACTGGCCCTACTGGGATTCAGATTGTATTTCAATAATAACCAAAGCCCACTCTTCAAACGGGCTTTAGATCGCTGGACTGTTTTCGATGCTGAGAGTTTTGACAAGACTGCCCTCTGCTGGATTTAAGATGCATAAGAAGCAGACAGCGTGATTGAAGCAGCTCTGCTGGAACAGCTGCTAACATGACACGGAATTATTAATCTTACTGGGATATTTATGACGCTGCCTAACACCACTGCTCGCAATGAGATTTTAAATACCAGCCACAATATCGCCCCGATGATCAAAGGTTAAATATTAATTATAGTGACAATAAATTATATATAATCTGGCACAGGTTTAGACTAAAGTTGTTTCACTGTTTTCTCTGTTATCTCTCTGATCTTGTAAGTCAAATGTAAGCAGGACAAAGTTTCTCAAACAGCGTTATTCTTCCAAACTATTGCATGCGATGCGTTTGTCCTTTGCTTGAAGTGATGAATCACCACCCGAAGTAATAAGTGTCCCAGCAAATTATCTCAGAGAAGAAGAGTCAGGAGTTTATTAGTGCGCTCACTCTCACCGGGATCTCCATTAGCGGGCTTTACCTGAGGCCTGAAACTTTGAACTACTGCGAAATTTGCTAGAACCCATGACAACATGACAAATAGCACAATTATCTGGTTTATCATGGAGTTTATCATCATCATTCCACATGACTGCTCTGTATTAAAGAATTTTGAATAGAGTTTACACACACACACACACACACACATTACACCTTTCCACAATAAGTTTCCCTAGAAAATGTTCACAAATCTTCCAAATGTGCTATGAATGGTCAGGACAAAGACTGCACATAAAAGTACCAAATCTGTACAACCACTCAAAAACGCAGATTAGGGAACACATCTGCAGTACACCGACTTTCAAAGTTCAGTTAAAGTTGGACATAACTGTTAGTCTGTGTAGAATTTGGTGGGACTGTCTGTAACGTCAAAACTCAATGACATGTAGCAGAGGGGACATTTCTTCACTTAGTTCCAGAAGTCTTTAGAACAGAAACATAAGCCCTCTGTTGTGGTGGAGGGGGAAAAGCGTTAACACGCAGTCTTGAACCAGACTGGAGATTTTTTCAAAGGTCAGTGGTCACGCTGTCCCTGTTGCTGTTCCAGGTAGGTTTTTTTTTCCCCAAGGGAAACTGTGTTCACAGCTCACTGATGAACTGGAAATGTCAAGCACACAGATATAAACTTATGGAAGTCTAAAAATGCCCTTTTATTTAAACAACTTCCATTAACAACACTGCAAAGCATCAAGTTACCAAGATGCTAGGGAACTTGGTGGAACTCTGCTTCCTAGTTCTCCTCCCTGACTACATAGTGATGCAACATAAGCAGTGTGCGTGTTTTAGTAACTTTTTTCTGAAACCTCTCCTTTGAGTCTCAAACAGACATGATGGATGTTTTTGCAGAATTGCTCTTTCTGGCAGTATGTTACCAAGCAGTCCAGCTCTTCCAACCACTGATTAAAAGGGGAGTTGAGGGGATTATATTTAAAATCAAGTTTGTTTTAGCTTTATATAATGTTATAATGCTATTTCCTCATCTAAAATATACCAGGAGTGCTGCTTTGATTTTCTTTCTGGGATTCCCTTTTCTGCACTTTCAGCTCCTCCAGACTAGCGGCAGCAGCAATTAGCAAACACCTGGAGGAACTGAAAGCCTGTTGAGCTTATCATAGGAGCTACTTCTCTTAAGAACAGGTTGCTAATGGCTTAATGGACAAACATTGTGGCGATGACATGCTGAAGGCAGAATGTTGGAAAGAGCAGGAACTTCTTAAAGAGACAGAGACGCAATTTGAAGGCATCAAATTTCTTCATGTTTGATAAGTACAGCATTTTTAAAACTGAAGGTAACAGTTGATTAATTGTGCTGTAAAATCACACTGTGTGCCTTGAAAATACATAAAACCAGCCTTTTTAAAGGATGTGAAATACAAAGGCTCATCAGTTTCCCATTGTCTTTTCCTTTTTGTTTTTAATTCATAATCACATTTATAATTGAAGGTTTATTAGGGGGTGCCATGTCGGATCTAAGGTGAGCTGTAGCACCACCTAGAGCCGCCACTGATGAAGACCAAGGAACAATGCAAACAGGTCAGGGAGAAAGAAAAAGGCATTTAATGTGAGATTAGGTTTTAAAATGTCCCAGGCTTTAAACACGGAGCTACTAATCTACACTGACAGATCAGAAAAAGTGAACAACAATCAGAGAAACACCTAAAAGAACCATGATAACTGTAGAGCGGCTTCAGAGACCCACAAACCAGGAAGGCAAATCCTTTAACAAGACACTTAGACATGCAGACCTGTAAATAAGAAAGCCATAAGACGTCCAAAGTGCAGTTTGCCTCCAACCACGATGTAGGGGACACAGTAGACATGTGGAAGAAGGTGCCATTTAATTTATATGGAGTCTAGACTCTAGGTTTGATGGAACACAGCAAATACAGGGCAATAACGAAACACAATTTTTTCTGATGTATAAAAATAAGATGAAGACAAATCATTCCTTCCTGATTCAATTTAATAATTGCCTTATTTGCCATCCCATGTAATGGAATGACCGTATTGCCGATGCTATCTAGAAAAAGTTCTCCACCGTCCCCCAAAACCTTTTGGGAACTTCAGCCAGAGGTGGATGTTTTCTTCGGAAGAAAGGATTTTCTATTTCAACCCAACTTCTTAGACCAGACATGGAGAATTTACGTAGCTGTTGTCACATGTGGAACACAGCCAGCATTAACCTGAAATCCCTGCTTCTCCTTCAGCATAGCTATCAGGCTTCCATGTTTTATTCGGAAGACTTCTCTTTATAATAAATTACGGGAAAACATTCAGTGTTACTTACTTTTTCCAATTATTGATGTCTGTCTTATTGTACCACAGTGTGATGAGGCTTTTCACCTTTTGGTGCCCTTGCTCTGACAGTTACCTTCGACAGTAAGATCACTTAGATTATTTGGAAACTCTCAAAGAAAAAAACAACTCTATCGCAAACTATACTTTACATAGTTTTATTGAAAAAGGAACTACAAGAATTTAAATACATATATACGGTAGATTAAAAACCCAGTATGTTTTGACAGATTTATAATTTAGCAAAACACATTTATACTGTCCCAGCACACCTTGGCTGTTACATCCCTAAGCACAGGTTTTCTGATGTCTGGCTCGTCCACCTGCTCCATTAGGCTTTAAGAGGCATCAACACCACTTCCCACCTTTATGCACAAATGTAATGCGCCTTCTCCTTGGCTTCAGTGACTCATCTCCAGGTATTACTTGTGCAGACTGTCTGCTGATGGTTTCACACCGCCGTCACTCTGTCCGTCCTCCTCTGCAGAGTCCTCTGAGCTGTTTACCACGGCAGCGCTGAGCGTATGGAGCTCCTCCAAAACGCTCAGCAGTCGCTCTGTGAAGATACAGACAGGCTGCTGGTCAGACCGGAAGCACCTGTGTAAATGTCATAACTTTAAAAAAAAAAGGTACGGATTAGGACATTTATTAATACCTGTAGGTAGATGGGCTCCTGGGAGGTTTTCTTGATTGCGGTGAGGAAAAGAGTTTTGTCCAGCTGTTGTGTGACCGTGCCTATTGTCTCCTGTCGGCCATCTTTCAATAACCCTGAACTGGGACAAAGTTATTTTATATAGTGAAGCAAAAATAAAAACATTTCAAATGTTTTTTGGAAATTATTTTTTTTATTTGTTTCTTACAGAAGCTGAGTCGTTGCTCTGCTCCATCTCCTTCGGTTGTTTATTAAATGCTTCTAGCTTCGTCTTGTAAACATCCAAATGTCGGGTTTCTCTCGTCTCATCACGTCTCCTCGCTGCCTCTCTCTGAAACTCCCGCAAAGTCATAACTGCAACAGACAACACAGACATCTCATAAACCACGGGGACAAGCTGGGATATTGCGTCGCTACACACTATGCAAACAAATCCAGTCGTGTTATATCACAGCCTGCATTAAAAATATAACTTCCTTCTCCCACGTTGAGGATGTGTGTGGCCTGAGTACAATACCTGCTTTGGTGTGTTCTCTCCTGGCCACATTGACTTGCACCTCCATCTCTCTCAGTTTCTCTCCACATCGGTTTTCGACCTCGGACACTCTTTCCAGCAAGGCTGAATGAGAAGAAATAATAATAATTTTAAAAAAGCATAACCCGAACCACCACAACAAAGAGGTCAAAGAAAGGCACCACTGTTTCACGTATAAATCAAACTGTTGGTTGAAAGCATGTCTCCAGTTGACTCCCTGTGATTCCAGCCTTCCCCATCCCCTTAAAATCTGTTATTCATGTCAGCTTCCATGTTACGAGTGTAGCATGGAATCTCGGGTCTCTGCTCCAATCCTTTTCTTTTTTCAGAGCACAAACATCCATGTATTTAAAAGAAATCTAATGGGACAGAGCATCAAAAAGCAGTGCTTAACTGTGAAAAGAAAAACTTAAAATTGCAAAACATCTGAGAAGTGTGGGGTGCATTTGCATTCCACCCTCCTAATTCTGATACCCCAAATAAAATACAGTGCAACCAAATGCCAAATCTTACACCATTTTGTCAAATTGTCAAGCTTTATACCTGCAATATAAAATGCACTTAATGTGAATAATTAGGTTTTTAAAATTAGATTTAGCTTTTAGAGCTAAAAGGTTGTGAAAACATTTTCTTGAATGAAACATTCTATTCATAGAAAAAAAGGATTTAGTTTGTGGCCTAATGACAAAGAAATCACTTAAAATAAAAGCTTTCATTCATTAGTGTCGTTCTGTTGAGACATTCATTGCAGAATTTGTATAAAAATATAAAAATACACTGAAAACTTACTCAAACTGTCCCTTCTGTTCAAAGTTACTAAGAGCTTCTTAGGAAGCTGTTAGTACAGCCACGTTTCAGGCCTTTGACTTAAACTGACAAATTTGGCAGTGAGAGCATAAATCAGAGCAGCGAACCCATGATAACTGTTTTTACAACAGCCTCCTTATAAACGTGCAAAGAATGGATTAGTCAGTATTTTAATGGGTATTCTGTTTGAAAGGTGAGCTGTAATGGTGAGCTGAGACTGCCACCAATAAATGATTCAAACTCATTATAGCTCTGGCCCCACAATAATAAGTACTGGAAAGAGAAGCGCAGGAAAGATTATTTAAAGAACCCCTGTGGAAACTGAAGAGGGCCTCAGAGAACCAGGAATGTAAGTGATTACTAAAGCAAAACGCACCTAAAGCAGTGCCAACTTTAGTCTCTGGGCCACTTGCTTGCAATATAAAAAGTGTAACACAGTGAGAGAACATTCATCCTACATTTGGATTTGGTTGTTTTGTGACAGAGGGAGAGTCAAAACGGTGTGTCAGTGTGTCGTACGTAGAGATGTTTGTGGTGACGTTTAGCCGGAGCTCAAGGAGAAATCATGCTGTAGCAGCTAACAAGCAGCCCACAGCTATGTGAATGGAGAATGACCGACTCTTTATAAGTTGGTACGACTCAGGAACCCAATATAACTGCACCAGAGTTCCAGAAAATAATCTGATGCTACCCAATTAACAATCAAACATAATTACTGTTTCATTTAGACGGATCACAGCTGGAAAAAAACTGGGTTCCAGTGGGTTTATTTCATTTCAATATTCCAGGTTGACTGACCCAAATTTCACTCGGTTTTCTGTCATTCTGAACTCTCAAGCAGAAACGTTTTTATTGTGTTTATGTTAAAAAGAATCAGTCATAATGATGTTCTTAAGTGTAGTGTTTTGTTGGGTAGGTTTGGCAACAACCTCATTAGACTGCTGTTTAAGGCAGTGTGGGTCATCGCATGTTTGCCTGCCAAACGGTCATCCAGCCATGCCTGCACATCTGCGTCTCATCCACCAGAGTCCTACTTATTCAGAAACAAGCTTCTGATGCAACCTTCTGAAGTACAAAATAAACCAGCAAGAAACTAAACATTTAAATGATGGTATGATCATGTAGCTTCAGTACATTTATGGCCAATTAATGATAATTAGATTTTTGTTCATATTTGGATAATTTAGCAATAAAAAACTTTTTTTTTCTCAGAATCAAGTAAGAAACAGGACAGAGATGTTGGGACAGTGATAGTTAGATTTTTGCTTAAAAAGCCTAAATTGCAATAATATATTATACGTAGCATTTATTTATCATCCTATAAATGACTTAAAATGTTGCTCTTGAGCAACTGCATGAAACAGGAAGAGGGTAGTTTTTACAAAGATACTAATAGTGTTTTCATCACTATATTTTTTTCTTGATAATAAAACAGTTTAAGAAACAAAACTGTAATAATAACAGCATACATAATTGATAGGTTATATGTATAAATTATGACTTGTTAGATTTTATTAGGTTAATCAGGAATATTAAATTCATTAATAATTTATATAAATTATATATGTATAATTCTCATATATATATATGTCATATACTGTATATATATATATATATATATATATATATATATATATATATATATATATATATATATATATGTCATATACTGTATATATATATATATATATATATATATATATATATATATATATATATATATATATATATATATATATATATATATATATATGAAACTTATATAAACTATAAACTATATATATATGTATATTCCAGCAGAATATATATTTTGCTGGAAGCATACTACAGACCCTACGAAATCCTTTTAATGCAAGTTTTGGCCAATGAAAACAAAAAACACGACGAACAAAACAAATGTACTCTTTTTATGCATCCATAAACAAAACAAATTTGCATGCATTTTATCAAGAGTATGTTTACTGGTGGATAATTTTATCAAGTGTATGTTTACAGTTGGATATTTATTTTTGCTTAGGGGACTGGTTCTTATTTTTCAAATCATTGCAGCTGTTTTACAAGAAGCTGCTACTCTAAGCTGCTTCTTAACGAAGAAAATAGTTACTTTTCTTTGATTCTGAAATCAAAGAAGATGAACTATTCCTAACTTCCTGAATCCAATGTGCTATTAAGATTGTAACAAACCCTCAAATTGTTTCACTGCAGCTCCTGGTTACCTGGGTCTACATGTGTGACCCCAAGTGTGAAGTACAACCAGAGGAGGAAAAATAAGGGAGAGAAAAAAAAAAGGGCAGTGAAGGATCCTAAAATAGCCGCTGCCTCACCATGCTCGCTTTGCTCTTGCTGGCGAAGCAGTTCACAGCGGAGTCTCTCCAGACTGGCGTTGCTCTCCTCCAGCTGGGCTTGGATCTCCTGCAAGCTTTGCTCAGCCTGCTCCTTAGCAGCCACAGCCAGCCTGACCTCCATGCAGCTGTGTTCCCGGTCCTGCTGCTGTTGCCTCACTTTACTCTCATCTGTGAAGGACATAAAAAAATAAATATTTTAAAAAATCACATTCATCAGCTAAAACATGGATTCACAGTAAATTATAAATTACATTTTATCAAAAGGGTCTCACATTGTTCTTTTAGGTCGGCCAGGGCTTTCTCAATGAGCTCTGGGGTTCTTCTGAGCTCTTGAGCGAGTTTGTCTCTCTCTTCGCACACCGATCTGTGCTCGATCTTTAAGTTTCTGATGCTGCCAGGCAACAAGAACCAAGATGGACGAAAAAGGGGGTAGAGACTTTAGGCTAAAAGACCCATTAAGAGAAAGTGACTTTCTGTATGCATTGCTTTGTAAAAAAAACAAAAAAACAATGTCTCACAATTCTTTACAACCATGAAATTCAAGAAAAAAAACTACAATTTAAAATTCTACCTGTCGTTATCCTGTTCCAAATATTTGGAAGCTTGCTCTACTTTCTTCAGAGCTGTCCTCCTCATGACCAAACCTGCAAAGTAAAAAAGTGTGATGAACTTTCTCTTCCACATAAACACTACCCACATTAAGCTAATAACAATCAACAACCTCCAGCGCCTCACTACCTTGGATTATCTCCACTCTCCTATTAGCAAAACAAAGTCTCTGTCCACAGCTGCTCAGTCTTGCTTTAGCTGCTTCCACTTCTGCCAGCTTGATTTCAAATTGCTGTTTGAACCTGTAATTCAGGAATTAACTACATTTAAAAAATTATGTTTCATAAAAACACTTGAGAAATCCTGATGATGTCATTGTACCCTTGAAGAGCCTCGGTGAGCGTTTTACTGTCAGCCTCTACCGTCAGGTTCTGTGACATCAGTTCTGTGTTTTCTTTGTGAGCCTTAGCCAGGTTCTGTTTTAATGTCTAGAATGAAAAAAAAAACCCACATCTGTAACAGGATATGCAGGAAAAAATCTGTTAAGGTCACTTTTTTCAGATCTCTTCCATTCTTACAAAGTTTTTGAGCAGTCGCATCGCGTATTACGATGCTGACTGCGCTTGTGATGAACGCACCTTTTCCCGTTTCCTAACTAGACCCAAATATGTGGTGTGTCATCAGGTTTCACACATCGGCTGCTCTGGTTCTCACCTCATTTTCCACTCTCTCCAAGTCCAGCTCAGCTATTCTATCATGCAGACTGTGCTGAAGCACGCTCGCTCGGTGCTGCTCCTGCTGGAGCTGCAGCTCCGTGGATCTCACCTGAAACGAGCGATAACTCCCGTTATCCCCCATTCAAACATTCTGGATTAGACAGATAAAGTTTTACATACTTCTGAGAGAAGTTTGTCCTTCTCTCTTCGTATCTCGATGTCTTTTGAGCGAAGCTGGACGCACAGCTTGAATACTTTCTCCCTCCACAGGTGAAGCACCTGAAGGCCCCCACGTCCACTCTTCATCAGAGGATCTTCTGAGGTCTGCAAGAAACTCAAACATCAATAACTATAGCCAAAGCTCAACATAATTACAATAATTTCAGAGTGTTATTTTATGGTAGAAGGTGGAAGTGTGTTTTAACGACTGACTTCTCCACAGATTTATGTACCATCTGTAAAGATATTTATAGTGCTGTATAAGTAACCTTAACATTTGATTTAACTGTTTCCCTATGACTACAGAGCTGTAGTTCCTTGAACTTCCACCTGTTCAAAGCAAAACTTTGGTCTTTTATGGCTGTAAATTGGTTAAATTGTCACTATGTCCTGACAGTATAATATGAGACAGATAATCTGTGAAAAAAAAATCAAGCTCCTCTGCCTCGTCTCTGTGGGCCAGCAGCCATCTTCAGCAATAAACTGCTTGTTCAGAAACAACCAATCAGAGCCCGGAAGAGGGTCTTAGAACTGTTAATCATCCTCATGTACGCATGACTCAAACCCTCCCCCTGGCTCTCTGCCTGCCATGAAAGCTAAGTAGCATAGCACGGCCACTGATAATGGCGGATAAATGGTTTTCCTGGAACCCTGATGTTTGAATCCATCTACTGACAAGTGTTTCCAGGAATTTAATTTTATTGTCAGTGCTTTATTATGCAACAGCGCATCACTGAAGAGCAACTTCCTCTTTAAAAGATGAAAATTTCTTTACACTTAAGATTTTAAGGCATTAAGATATTTTCAAAGCAATGTTTAACTTAACTACCTGTAATGATGGCATTCAAAACTTAAAATGTTGAAGACGACATATATATATATATATATATATATATATATATATATATATATATATATATACGTAATTTTTACAGCGCAATTCAAGCCAGCTGAGAGAATTGGGGTTTTGTGTTTTTGTCTGACATTGTTCCTGTCCTCACTTAAACTCTCTGTGACCTCAAATGGAAAAATTTGCAAGTTGATGATTTATTTAGCCTCCCTCCACATTTAGTGGCCCCCCTGAGAAATTTGTGTGAAAAGCTCTGGAATTGAATACATCTTTTATATCACTAGTTTAACCTCACCAAGAAATTTTAGAAAAGTCCAACTTTTAATTTGAGCATTTTTTTTAGCAGGTAAAAATCTAAAAAAAATAAAATAAACAAATAAGAAGAAAAGATTTATTATAATTGTTTGTTGTTGGTTTTGTTTTGTTTGTTTTATTACAAAAACATTGCTAACATAATACTACAAGGTGGAAGAATACAGAGAAAGGGCTTTTAAACAGTTCCTCTTTGCACATTCTCTCTAGATTATCCAGAGTCCTGAATCTTTTTTGAAGCTTGAAGGGGAGATTTAGAAGAACAACTATTTGTGGCACTTGTAATATGATGTATTGTAAACCAAATCAGCTTACTCAAATTAAATGTCAGGGGGAGATTTTGCTGTTGCAAAAAATACACATTTATCTTTAACCTTTTTACCTGGGGTGCCAAAACATTTTCCTTCACACCTGGATGTGATAGTAAGATTTTCTTTGAAAACATTACAAATGGCTACTGACATGCAGCAAATGCTGCTCAAAGTGTTCAGTTAAAAGGCTTTTTACCTGCATTGCTGGGCAGAGGGGGGAAAAAAAACGAAACACTCACACTTTTCACTATCTCCTCTTCTTGGAGGGCAAGAATCTCATTCACAGAGTTAAGCCTGACTGTCAGAAGCTCTGTGGTCGTCTCAAGAGCCGCTTTCTCTTTGCTCAGCCTCTGCAAAATAGACAAGATTAGAACAGAAAAGCTGTGGATTATTGTGATACGAGTGTTGCTACATAAATTAGGTTTTCACTTGCTTAGTTACTGCTTCTTTTAATAATGTGAGAAGAGAAAATAAAAGTGTCACGCTGCAACATCGCGGAGGTTCATTCGATCAGTATACTTTAGATTCTCTTCACCTCAACAGCTTCATTTAATCGCTTTCTCTCTCCTTCCTCGGGGGCGAGCTGGCCGATGTAATTTCTGAGGCTGTGCAGTGTTGCAGATTGTGTCTCAAAGGCTTGTCCCATTTGGCTGAAATATATGCAACATTATCAGACAAAGAGGAAAACAAGGGAATCTCGCTACAAAGTGCTTTAGATGCTTTGCTCCATTTTGCTTTAAATTAATTGTGGGACCTTAAATGTTCTCTCAGCCCGTCTCTCTCTGTAGATACCTCCATCAGAGCATTTTTCAACTGCAGCACTTCAGCGGTCAGTGACTGAAGTCTGTCCTGCAGGTCATTGTTTGCTTTTCTGGCTGCACCCAGCTCTGCACAATGGGATACATTCAACTGCTGAAGCTGAGCGAAAGAGAGGAGAGAGGCAAACAAGGAGAATCCTAGAGCACCAACAAATAATGATGCAATAGCTTAAGGTGAAGGTTTCACTCCACTTGCTTCACCGTTTCAGCTCAGCTGAGTTGATGCCACCTAATGAGCATTTGCTAGTCATATAGCATTTGCCTAAAAGGAAGATCATTACAATTTGGATATAAAAAGTTTAGGATTATGACTGTTTATATTTCCTAAACAAAAAAAAGATTAATGTCATACCTCCAGTTCATGTTTCTTCTTAAATTTTTCACTTTGCTCCATCAGTCTGAGACCGTGCTGTTTGGCCTCCTCTTCAGCCAGCAACCGGCTCATTTCGGCCTTAAGAGCGAGCTCCCTGGATAACTCCTCGTTCCTCTCTGCATCTCTCCTTAGCTCACTGGACTCTATTTGCAGTTTTTCAACCTGCAAAAGAGATTTCAGCTCAAACAACAGAGCAAAACAACAAAAACACCCTTAATTTCTGAGTCTTATCATGTTAAAACCTGCTAAATTAAAGGTCACCGTAGGCTATTAGTAAGAGTGAAAGCTGTATTAAAAGCGCAAAGTGTCTTGCAAAGATGAGTGTTACAAGATGAGCGTAACTCCCAGGTGGCTGTTGTCTGCTGGAGTGTCGAAATGAAATGTTTTGTCAGTCAACATCATTACCTGTAAGCTCATTTCCTCCTTCTGCTTACTGCTGAGACTGAGCTCCTCTCTGAGTCGGTCGAGTTCAATCTTAGCCTTTGACAGTTCTCCATGCATCATTTCCATCTCCTGCCTCTGTCTGCTCCCACATTAGGTTGATTGAAAAGAAAATATATATTTACGGCTCATAGTTGATAAATGTGCAAGTTCAAAAGTGTCACAATCCAACAAAAAAAGATTAATTACAATCATTCTTACAGTTAATAATTAAAATAACATTTTGAATAAATAAACATGTCAATATTTAATTAAATATGTAATTAAAATGAGAAATAAATAACATTTTTAATGTAACTGTAACTCTATGTAAAAGTATAGACACTGGCTGGTCAAAAGTATTCACAATGACTGATCATTTTATTAAAGCGGCTGTATAATGTATTTTCCTGACACATAATGCCATTTTATAGCACAATCAAGTAACTGTTAAATTCAGTTTTTAAAAAAAGCAATATATATATAAAATACGACTTTTAAAAAATTTGACTTTGAAATTTGAGGTGTTGAAATTGGGGTTGTCTCTTTAAGAAACTCCTACTTTTTCTGAAACTCCGCCTTGAGGAAGTCATCACAACAGCTCTCCTCTGTTATCAACCCTTTAAAAATTTTTTTACCAGCATTTCACTGAGAAGTAGGTTGTCTAATTAGCTCAGCAGATGTGCAGTTCCAGCAGGTGTTTGCTAATTGCTGCTGGCTAGTCTGAAGGAGCTGAATGGGGGGAGTCGCAGAGGAGGACCGCATTGTGAGGCGGAACCTCGGGAGCTTGGAAATTGAGGCTCTGAGGAGGAGCTGCATCTCTAAGGCGGCACTAGATCCACCATGGCGTTTTGCACAGCACCATGGTGCTTTGTGAATGGCTGAACAGCTAATTTGTACAACTTAGTTTTTTACTGGGATGTAGCACACAACAAACCTACTTTAACTACTACAGAGGAGCTAATTGGCTAAACGGCATAGCAACCTCACTTTTGACCAATCATCTTGACTGGAACAGTTTTAGCCCCGCCCACTGACTTTAAATTCAGAGGACTGGCAGATTAAATGAACTTGTTCATGTGCTGCATGAAATATTTAATTTACTAGGGATACTACTTGCGTGCTATTTGCAACTAAAATAAACATTTAAATTAATATAAACTTGACACACTATTTTGCAATTGCTTTTTACTTACAAACAATTTATGACACATAAGAATCTATTGCTTTATTTATTAATCGAATTGTGGCACTTTTGACTCTCCCTAAAGTCGAACAAATATAAAACTAAACTACGACAACATTTAATTGCACAACATGAACTGTTCGGATACCTGCTCAAAGTGACGTCCTTGTCTCTCAGTTCTTCCCTGTACCTCTCTGATGTTTCCTTTAGGGCCTCCACTTGACCCTTTGACCTCTCAGCTTCGGTCTTGAGCTTCTCTGCCTCCCGTAGCCACTCTGAATCCCATCGAGACCACTGTTCACTCCACTCTCTAGAAATGCATTAGAAGAGAGTATAACATCCAACCCACCTGTGCTTATTTTATGACTGAGAATATTTCAAAGAAACACAATGGAAATACCTAGTTCCAACATCTGACAGGGGATCTGCAGACATCCTTCCTAGTCTGCTGTTTCCTTGTAGCATCATGATTCTCTGATTTTCCTTCTTCATCTCAAAAATTTCCTGCTGGTTCGGTGTGATGGCGAGCCATGGTTTGACAATGCTGGGAGCCCCTGGTGGTGTTCTTGTTATTGCTTGGTTCACCCAGCGCATGTGTGGAGGATGTGGTTGGGATGTTGATCCTGAGGCTGTCTGTGCTTCAGTAGATGGGACAGTTGATGCAAAATGTGACGGAGGCACAAGATCCTCCTGAATATTCCCTAAATTAAGTTACACAAAGTTTAGGTAGACATGCATCAATGAGCAGTGCAAACCATCACTAAGTGTTCCTTGTCTTTCAAAGCAAAACCTGATCAAATCCACTGCTGTTCAATATGCTCTCTCATATTCTCACATTAACCAGAATATACTAGCAGGGTTTTCAAAGAGTACACAGGACAAAAAGCTGCTAATTTTGCATTGTGTGGATTTCAGTAGATGGAATCCTAAGGGGCATCAACATAGTGGATTGAAGCTGTACGAAACATTGGACTTCTAAAACAATCTTAGTAGAATAATTTAACCAAACAAAGTGTTTTTATAGCAGCTTGACTTGAAATGATTACTGAAAATTTCTAGACAATAAAATCTGCCAATTCCAGTCTGAACTTGTTCTCTTCACAAACTGCTCTACTGTAAAAGGTTTCTGTAAAAAGTGTAATTTAAAACCACTGAGATGGACCCATATAAATTGTAAAAATTTACTGAATAAGTTTATTTTATTTATTTTTAGCTTACTTTAAAAATTAAATATGATAACTCTAACTTTGTCAACTCAAATGTGTGCTTTTATGTGTGGCTTCAATTATTTTAGACCCAGGATTCGTAACTTTGACACTAACAATATATGGTAGGTTCAAAAAACTGTAGAATCAGTATGGAAATTTCCGTTTTCCATTCAAACCTTGTTACATACTTGAATGGAAACTTTCCTACGACTAAGCAAGTGATATGAAATAACATAGGAACATTTCGATTTTAACTGCCTAACTTTACAGTAAGCCAGTTTCAGAAGCAGATTAACTGACAGTGTTATTGTGATGCTTCATGGGGCTTGTAGTTTTGTCACAGAGTAAAACAAGGCACATTTTTATGACTAAGCTTAAATGATTAAACAGCCAAGAAAATAATAGATCGACAGCTAGATCAACAGATATACAGAAGCAATGATTGAGCAAATGTACAAAATTAAGACTAACACAAATACTATTCAAGACATCGTATTGAAAAAGCTGGCCATCATAGTAATAAATTGAGATTTTTAAATTTAAAACCTTCAAAGCTGTTATATTTTCTAAAATCCAAACACCGTTCATACACTTGGTTCAAACAGCAGCAGTAGTTCAGAGTACAAATAAACATCTTTGAAGGACGAATGTGAGTGAAAGCATGCAAATATAAAATGTTATATTAAAAAAATATTCTTTTTAAATAACTGAGCAATTATTGACTTATCATTTACGTGATGTCACTAGAAGCATGTTTGCATTGAAGCACTTTAAAGGCTGGGGTGGGTTTTATCGAGACTAAAAAATTTATGAACAAAACGATACAAAATCTGACTGTGACATGATGTTTTTAAGAGATGCATATTAAAAACAGGCATGCAGGGTAGATAGGACCCTTCTCTTGGGAGTTAGTAGGAAAAGCTAAACCGAGATTAATCTAATAGGAAGTTGAAATAAAGTTAAACGGAACATACTTGGTGTAGTGAAGTCAGTTGGCACTATAAGCCTCTCCTTTCCGAAAATGTGCTTTTCCATGTGCAACAAGAGACTGAAAATCCTACAGAAAAAGAGACAGTTGGAGTTGTTCGGGCGAATGTTGCTGTTTTACTCTCCGTCGTGTTACATCAGTCCTCGTTGCCGTAGTAACGACTTATAGCATACTAGAGGTGACCGTTAGCATTATATTTTAACTGTAGCTTTACTTTACGCTCAAAACACACTTGACATGAGGACGTTTGTTTAGCAGCATGTCTTAATATTTGAACAAACAACGTTCAAATGCTTCTTCAGCAACAAGCGCAGTGCATCACGGGAAAGTGGAAGGAAGTTACCCAGAAGTAACTTCGGGTGTTCCTTTTCCCTAAGTACGGTCTCGCAGGTTTTAGCCTCTCAGTAGCTGAAGCGCTTGACTGTCATAGTTCTCACAGGTACTGGTAGCGCAGTTTGGACTTTGCGTATTTATTTGGCGCTTGGTAAGCATAAAAGTTTATATAGAGCTGAGCAACACCAGGACCAGGAAAGATTAGCTATTCAAACACATTGGTGCATTAGCACATGCTTTTAAAGGAAAGGCGGAAAAAACGTCAAGAATGCAATAAAAGTCCTTTTTATTATTATTTGTAACTTTTAAATTTGTATTCATTCATAATGCAATTCAAATCAATTAAAATATTTTATATAATACAATCGAAATGTTGGGCAATTTTGAAGTAATTCCAATTCAAAAATAACCAAAACCATAAAAAAGAATTCCGATGCATTTTCTTTAAAAACCCACTGTGAATGCTGTAAGCTGAATGTATTTGGTGAAAATCGCTGAATAATTTGAAGTAAATTGCAGAAATGTAATAAAATGTAAGAATTGGACAAAATGCAAATAGAAAAACTGTTGAAGAGGAGCGAAAATTTTCAGCAGAACACTGCTGTCAAATCTATACTCACAGGAGAAAATAAGATAAAATTAGGTAAAAAGCTAACGCTGGCTGAAATACTAATGATAGCATGTAGGCTATCTCTAGCAAGTTGACCTACAGTAAACTACATGTGGTGTGAAAAAAAACTATGTAAAATCTAAAATTAGCTAAAATGGTAAAACTAGCTAAAATACTGATGATAGTATCTAGGCTACACTAGCATGTTGACCTACTGTGACGTATTTAATGCCATGTGAACAAACCCATGTAAAAGCTGAAATTAGCTGATTGCTAACACTAGCTAAAAAAACTAAAGATAGCATCTAAGCTAGCAGTAGCATGTTTTGATCTGGCACATGCCAATTAAGTGACTTTTATGACGTAATCGTTAGCACTCTGGTCTTTGAATCTCGTGATCAGAATTCAAGTCTCAATAGGATTTTCAGGCATTGCTCCTAAATGTTTACACAAAGTAACATTTTTTATACAGTAGCTGTTCTTAGTCTTAATTTATGGACTCTAGATATCAGACAGCAAGAGAGTTTTGACACTTTGTTCATCTACAAGTTACTGTGCTCTGTGAGAGAATCAAACGCCTTATAGCATGCTCTGTTAGATTAATATTTGACATTGTCTACAGCCCATTAAAAAATTAGCCTTTGACAAATTTTGGACCCTCTTCCAGGAACTATCTAATTGTCATTAAATAGGTGATGTCTAGTCTTAAATTTCCTTTGGGTTGTAAGCAATTTACAATTTATGTAGAAACATTTTTCATTTAAGCCACATGGTTCTCTGGCAACAGTCTTCAAGAAATGCCGACTTCTTTGGATCGTATTATTGCTCCTTTTGTGGGAATGTTCCGACAACCAAACCATTTCTGCCGTACAGACACAAAGCAGGAAGGGATAGCAAAGAGCAATCTTTGTTGTAGGGTTTAACATTTGAATGCAAAAACTTATAAAGCTGTTTTCTGCTTTTAATAAGTTTTAGGATTCAATTTTGAGTCCTAACAGCACTCAAAAGTCCTAACAGCACTATTGAGCTCTGAGTTTATTTACATATTTGGTATCTATACCCATTGACTGTTTTTATGCCTTAAATTGTAAATACATCTCCCTCTGTCTAAAAGATCAAAATCTACACTTCAGATGAACAGGAAATACGTGTATCTTGTGCTTTATATTTTCCTCAGGCAAGAACAGCAACCATTTCTATCTGCACTTACTAACAGTATATCCTGTTCCCCACCGCTGCCATGACCCACTTTCCCCCTGGGGGTTCATTAAAGTTTAATCAAATCTAATCTATTTATGCTTTATTCAAGGGACAAAGAGACATTTTACTTCAACTCATTTACATAGCTGATCACATATAGATACAAGAGAGAGCGAAAGAGCAGATGCAACTAATGAATAATTACCTTTAATAAAAACAAAGTATTGGGAACCATAAAGAGAGATTAGGGGTGGCATAAAGGCTGTGTATCTTATATGATTTAGTAATGAAGTACAGCACAAGAGGTGCTTACTGAACACAGTAGGAGTGCTGGAAATGTTAATATGCACCTTTGAACTAAAGCTGTATCCCTCTGGCACAGGGCTCTCTGCAGAAGGTCCTGAAGTACAAAGCAGAGGAATAAAAGAATTAGAATGAGCCATCAGGAACAGAACGAATAAGATCTCTCACTCATCAAAATCAGGCCTTCTGCTGAGGACAAACCATAGCTGATTGGAGCATCCTGATAAAGCCAAACATCAGATAGTGAACTGTCAACCAAAATATTCACTTCTATAGATCTGAAATCAGAATATTTCATCAGACAGCTGATTGTGATTTACATCATGTCACCATGAGTCTCTTTCATTTTTATGACAGGTTTTGAGAAAGCAGTGTTTACAGTTCTTTTTTAAAATTCTGTTTTAACTGTCAGCTCTATTTATTAGTCTATCAATTATTGTACAATGCCAAAATAAACACAATATAAATATGTTCTTACATAAAATGTTCCACAAGTCATGCCATACGTGACTGCATAGGAAAAATCCCAAATAAAAACTATTAATAAAGAAATCAATGCTCAAAAATGTGGTGTATATAGGCTAAAAAAAGGTTTCTTGATTGAAAAATCACATCTTCCTTTAACTGTACCAAATCAGTGATAAAACTATAAATTAGTATTGGAACACAGCTTTAATAGATACATGTCTTTATTCATATAACAAAAATCCTACGTCCTCAATTCAGCTTACATATTTTCTCTCATTTCTATGTTTCAAAAGAAAAAGGCTGCCAGGAAAACTTGTTATTCCAATGGAGTCCCACCTTTACTGTGTTCTCTGTGTGGAACCTGGAGACATCCTAAGCAGATCTCCTAACACCAGGAGGTTGTTTCCAGTTTGATGGAAGAAGTCCTCAAGTTCCAAATGTGAGTAAAGAAACATCACATTTGCAGAAATGCAAATGTTTTCATGGCACAGTGAGACGGCACAGTAGTTCCCCTTTGTGTCGCAAAAAGGGGAACTACATTTTATGAGTGCAACAGAAAAATTTTAAATAGTGGAAAGGAAAATGGTTTATGAAATTAAAAATAGAAATCTAAATAGTGCACATGCGTAATCTGACAGACACTTTCTCAATACTTGTAGAATCACCTGTTTTGATTTATGCATATAAGCTTTGCACATATTCAAATCAACTTTTGGTCAATTTGTCTTTGCCTTACAGCTCAAGCTCTATCTTTGAACCCCCATTTTCAAGTCAGATAATTGATCGTATTTAGGAATATAACCATTATTTAATCTATTACGTGAAAACATTTCAATCTAAACTATTCCATCGTAGCTCTAAACGCTTTTAACCTCAACAACATTGTCTTAAGTCTTGTGCAACCACCAAAAGATTTTTCTTCAAAGGTTGTCCTGCCTTTAACTCCATCCATCTTATCCTGGTTAAATGTCCTTGCTGAATCCGTCCAATGTCCCTGACGCCCAACTCGTCACTTCACCCCTTCACCACAGCATGCTCCCAACGCTGGTTTTGATTTATTGTGATTGTACGATTAACTCTATTTGATGACGCTTAATCAGCCTGTTATTGCTGAGAGAAGCAATAATAATGCTTCTCTCAGCTCCTAGATGAAAGCCTTTCCCCAACAAGAACAACATAAAAGTCTATTTTGTGCTGTTTAGCAATAAAATTGAACTAATTAATGCAACTGGAGGTAGCCAAAATCCCTGTAAGTTATTCTTTTTTTAAGAGCCATATATTTGTTTGTGGGGCTTTCATTTCAGTGCTCTACAATCCCAGCTATAAAGTATATTGCCAAAAAATAAATCAACTGCAGGGGATTTTCAAAAACGTTCTATCAAAATAAATAAAAAATATATATTGCGATAAACTTTTACTTTTTTTTTTTTTCCAACCTTACCATCTTCACTTTCTAGATGCCTCAAATGCATTTCTGCTGGCAAGAATAAAGATGGGGCATCTTGTGGATCTCTCTTAACAATGGCTATCTTCTTGAAAGCCATATTTTTTTAGTTGCGTGACTAATAGTTTTCATCTTCACCGACCTGAGCTGTGGATCTGTGCAGGTCCTCCCGAGTTACAATGGGAACCTTGGCAAGGTCAGTCAGTTTAAGTGAACAGCTGTATCTTTGTAGATTTACAGTTTATTACTCTTTAACCTTTTATTGGAAATGAGTCTCTGACCCATCTGTTGTATTCCATGGTTTTTATCAGCTGGATTTATACTGAAACTATGTCACACATATGGGCTTTATTTGTCTCAAGCAATGCAACAAAACTACATAGATATTTCCAGTTGTGACGTGACAAAACTTTAGCAAGCTCACAAAGTCTTAATAGTTTCACAGAGTGTCATGTTCCGTGTTTTTCCTGTGTATTTATTTCGAGTTTCTGTGTCTCTGAGTTTCCATGTTGTCCTGTCTTCCCCTTGATTGTCCCCAGGTGTTTCTCGTCCCCGTAATTACCTCCTGTGTATTTAATGTCGCCTGTGTTGTTGTTGGGTCCTCGTCTCGTTTGGCGTCTTGTCTGGGGTTGTGCTCAGTCCATTCATGTCTCCTTGTCGCTACCTGTGAAGAGCCCTGGTTTCCGCTCTGCAGTGCTGCCTTGGTTGTTGGACTACAATTTTGGATCGTTTCTGTCATTAAATATTCTTTATTTCACTTACCTGGATCTCCTGGCGTCTGCCTCACCACCTACACCGCACCGTTCGTGACACAGAGAAGTCTCAAATGCTTGTGAAAACATCGCAACAGTCGTCATGGTTTGATCAGTCTCTGTCATTTTGACACTTTAAAAGAGTGTTTAAATTATTAACTGCTACTGTGGAGCTTATTGCGTTTCATTAGGAAAGAAAACTTCAAAACAAAGCACACTGGCTGTGTTAGCCAACCCTTTGGTCACGGAAGCTGCTTTTCTTTATCCCCAATCAAGCTGATTCAGCCTACACTTAGGGTTTGTGTGCAGAAAGTGTCAATGACTGCAAATATGTGGACCGGAAAGTGTGTCTTTAATTAAAATGTCTCGGTATGCAAATTAACTTGGACCCTTTATATGTGACAGGGGTGCTAATAAGCACCGTGCATACATTAAAAAAAGGAACAATATGATACCTCAGGGAACATGCGCCTAACTTTCTTACAATCAGCCTCATGCATTAATCAATATACTTCAGCCATAGCAGAAATGCTATAGAAACCCATCTTTCAAACGGTGCATCAGCTTCTGAGCGTGTATGAAAAAAAACTAAACAAAAACCCCAGTTTAGTTTGTGTTAAAAGCTTTTGTACGGTAACTGAGCTTGAAAAAAATGTTGGCCTGCATTTCTCCCAAGAAGTGTGAAAATCTCTCTTCACTTATGGATCACATCTATGGCCACGGGGCATTATTAAAAAAAGAAAAGTATCTGGGGGAATGTCTGCTCTGTCAGCAACTGTGTCTGGCCCACACAGACTACTTACTGTAGGTTAGTGAGTAGTTGCCGTGGATTTTTGATAGCATTTTCTATGTTTATACTGGGAGAAGAGCAGAGGTTTGAACCAAGTAGAGCGTTCTATTCTGGGCACAGTGCAAGAAGCAAAAATCACTTTACTTTCCTCACCTTTACACCTTCTTTTAAAACCCTTACACTGTCATGACAAGGCTAAATTAATACCTGAATATCCTACTGTGTAGATAAAAATAACCTATAATATGTGCCTAATACAGCAAGGGAGTTCAGGTACAGGTAAAACTTATTATTTCTTTAATACATACAGAATCTTGTAAAAGTATTCTCACCCCTTGGACTCCTTTCCATTTTTTCTTGATATCACCACAGACCTTAGTGGATTTGAAGATTGCAGTGAGATATTAAAAGCTTGGGATATTATTATTATGCTATAAATTTCTCCCTTACCCTATCTCGGTCTTAGTGTTGCAATTTAGGAAATTGCACAGTTGAACAATATTTACAAATTTGGTTATTTGTGAACTGGATTTCATTATGGGTATCTCAGAAGGGGAGCAAGCAAACGCTTCCTTTATTATTATTATTTTTTTCCAAATCCATTTTCATGTTAACGTCTATTTATATATAAAGGTTCAAGAGCTATGAATACTGTCACAAAGTAGCGAACACTTCATAGGAATGTTTCCGTCCTTATTTTTCCAGGGTGCATTCGTTTCTCTCCACGGTCACAGTAAGCTGAAACGCTGTCGCCAATGCAAACCGTGTATTCCAAATGCACGGCATCATCTCTCCTTGCAGACCTGCTCACCTCTTGAATAGCCTCACTCTTTTTTCCTCTCTTTCAATCTCTCTCATTCGGTCAAAGGCAGATGGGTTGCACCCGTCAACAAAGCGCTGGGCTCGCATGAGTGCTGTCCGAGGTCGAAGGTGTTTAGTTGATGGTTTGTAAATTGGAAATGAGTCAGGTCCCCCCCCCCCCCCCCCCCCCCCCCCCCCCCCCCCCCCGTCTCCCTCCCATACTGTTTTATTTATTTTATTATTATTAGTTTTTGGGGATGGGGGGGATTTAATGCGCTGGCGTATCCCGGTGGTTGCCTGGTAACGCGCTGGCAGTGGGCGCCGTAGAGAGATCTGTGTGGTGGGCGCTCCATTAAAACCGTTGGCGCTCCTGACCTTGGCGTCGTGAATGCGCAAAGCACACAGGCTGTGCGAAGCAGCAGATAAGAGCGAAGATTCGTGTGTTTGATATCCTAAAGCCGGAGGAATATTCTATACAGATCCCCACCACCACCACCACCTCCTCCTCCCCTTTCTCCAGCTCCTTGTCTCGCATCCTGACTGACGGGAATGGTACGGAGGAAAATGTTGGGATGGAGCGCGTTTCAGCTGGTGTAGAAGCAGGTGAGTTAACCTAATGATGCTGGGTTTTTTTTCTTCTTTTCTCTCTCTTCCGAGAGACGAATCTCTGTCCTGATTGATAGCTGACATCTGGGCTGATTGTTTCACAAACCCATTGCTCTGTTATGCATTGGTTTCCTTTTCACTCTCGATATTTTCCTTCCACGTTGTCCGATTTTTTCCCACCGTCCTAGACCTAGATTAAACAAGCTTCCTATTCACACCGTCAGACACCGCGCACACACACTACAGCAGTTTTGTCGATGCTACGTGGGCTGTGGCTTGGTTTTCTCTGTGGGTTTGGATCCTTGCGTTAATTTATGAAGCAGTGATTATTATGCTGAGTGTTCCCTACATGCTCTCCTTATCCATGCATCCATCCCCACTCCTGTCTAGTCCACTGGCAAATTCGGGTTAGGGAAGGAGGGGGGAGAAAAAAAATTGGGGGACACCGTTTGTTCCAAGCCAGTCGGATTACAAGGACATTGTGCAGCCTGGTCCCGTTGTTTGAAATCATCTCAGCTGCTTTCATTTCTAGCCTCCCCCCTCAAAGGTATCAAAACCCCTACAATCGATGAGATGACCCACAAATTTTTATTTGCACTGAATGGGTGTTGAACTGTGTGCTTGTTGTCGATGCTGTAGGTGTAGAAATAGTATTGGTAGAGTGAAACATGATTATAGCAATCCCTCTAATGGGTTTGTAACCCTGGATGGAGTCAGCAAAATGGGACTTTAAGGGTTTAAGGATTTTCCTTTATGAAACAGGGACGCCCCCAGAAAGTTTACAAAGGGGTTGCTTATACATTCATTTACCGACCTCTAAACCCCCAGAAAAAAAAATAAAAAATCCAACAGACTTTCAGAAGCTTTATTATGTTGTTATTAAATGTTGGATGTGAGGGACTGGTAAGTGATTAGCCGACATTCAAATGAGCTGCTAAGTAAGTAATGAATAAATAATACATTAATGAAAGTATTCATACGTTAATAAATAAACAGTTGTTGAAGACAATTGCTCCAGCCATCGCTCTCCTTATCTCGCTCTCTGTGGGCATAATTCCCCAAACTAACATGGCATAATTATAAACATCTGGCTGTGGTATGACTGTAAAACATTAAGATTTAGTTGTTTTTTTGGGGGGAGGAGCATGTTGTTTATTCAATTCTGGGCATACTGTCTGTCTAAGCTACCCAGTCAACTTAACCCATGCAATGTTCGCCATAAAGCTTTTCATCCTTCTCTCCCATTATAGATTAGAAAAGTGCTTCTTTCAGCTTGTGCTGTGGTTCATGTGAATAATGTCAGAATGCTTTTTAATAGATGTACTGATAAAGCAAACCATTTGAACTTAACTAATGCAATAGGTAAATTGGTACATCTTAAAAAATATGTCCATCCATGTTCTTTAACGGATGGACTGATGCTGATCTCCAGTGGTCAAAGAGGTGGGGTACACCCTGGACAGATCTACTTCAACCACAATCATTTAAAAATGAAAAAAGAAAAGAAAATGGCAAAAACAAAAAATGTCCAAGAGCCACATGGTAACTGGAGGAGCTTCAGAAATTGGCTGCATTGTGCTGTTGGAATGTGCTTCATCAGTATGGACAGGGAAACTGGTCAGTGTGACACTAGAGGAACACAACAACCCCAAACACAAACACACCCAGCGCTTTAATAGAATGGCTTAGACCTATTTTGGAATGACCTAGTCAAAGTCCAGGCCCAAATCTAATTGAGAATCTGGGGCAAGACTTAAAGATCACTTTCCATCTAATCAAACTGAGCTTGAGAAAGTTTGCAGAGGTAAATATGCAAGCAAGTCTACCTCTAAATATGCAATGTTGCTAGTTACATACCTAAAAGTAATTGCTGCTGTAACTGCAGCAAAAAGAGGTTGTAAAAGATTATGGAGTCTATGTGATCTAATGTCTTTGCATGTTTTGATTTTCAGATGGGAATTTGTAAAACATTTAATCATATTTCTTCCACTTGTGTCACTTACTGTTGGTAGATCACACAAAAATATCTCAGCCGGTTATAACCAGTTTTCAAAATGTCAACAAAACTCTAACTAACATTAAATTCTTTTGCACAAAGAGTGCAAAGCAGATGGATTCAGTTTCACTCAAGAATCATTAACATGCGATATCTGTCCATTTATATTTTATGAAATAAATACAGATACAAATATTTGCCAATCATCAGTGAATAAAAAAGCAAAGTGACAGCATGTTTATAATGTTTTCCTTCTCGAATCACCTTATAGCACACATCTAAAGCCTACACGATCAGATCGATCTGTACCAAATAATACCAAAGATACAGTTTCACAACTGCAGTCATGAATTTTTAATTTTGTTTTACTTTTTTAAAAAATAGCATGAATCAAATAGAGAAATAAATTCTCATTTTCAAATGAAAATAAAATCGTAAAAGTTGCATACAAAACTCGCGGATGTTAAAGTAAGGCTTCAAAATGTGTATAACAATAAAGAATTGCAAAGATCAACATAAACCTCTGTTTGGTAAAAAAAAAAAAAAAACTGTAACCAACAAGCATGTTTTCTGTTTCTGCTGTGTTCTCTATGTTAAAAAATACAAAAATGACCATTTTTGGTCAGTAAACTTTAAACTTTATTGAAACAGACCTATTTTATCACTTAAGTTCAGATCTATTCTAACACAATGTCTTAGCCTGCTAGCATAATAGCTGGATTAGCACACTTGCTAATGTAGCTCAAACTGGACACAAGTTTAAATTCTTACTACAAAATACAAACTTTTGGAACATTTGGTGAAAGTAGTTAAGTTGTACTATGTTTTTTCCCCAATAAAACCAATTTTACCGTGTATATTAGGAAGCCTCAGTATTTCCTATTTGAAACTGGACTTGACAAACAGGAATATTACTGGCAGACAAACCAACTTTGTGTTGTATGGTTTGTTAACAAAACAAAGCAGTTAAAGTTGTTAGAATTTAACCTTAATTAAATATTCCATTTACAAACTCATAAGTTTTATTAAAATTTTAATAATTCCACTCTAAAAATTCCTGTTTTATAGTGTATGCCTCTAAAATAATCCACAATAGCTTTGCACTGCCAGATAGATGTTTGGTTTGAAATCAAATTGAAGAAAGGCGCATGCTGACTGATACTTGCGCCATGTCTGTGTAATTTAAAGGGAAATCATTTTAGGAATTCATTTAAATTTTCTGGACCTCCAGTTGTTTTTAATCTCTTCTGTCACCGCTTCCTCATAAACTTCAGGCAACTTACCATTACAACATCTTTTCCTAATAAAGCAATTTTCCACATCGACTAAAAGTGAAGCCTTTTGGGGTGCATTACCCATGTTACCTACAGAAGACGTTTCCCTGTCTACACAGAAGGAAGCCAGGTTCTCTGCTACTTCCTTGTTAATGTCGTAGGAGCTTCACATCATTGTCATGGCAGATAGATGACAAAGGAAAGCCTTGTCCTTTTCTCTTTTTTTATTGGCCGTAGGGAACATTCATGACTGTTAATTAATACAGACAAAGCTGGACCCGGAGCAGACGAGTCCAACTCCTCTCACATGAACCTCTGTGATAGCGAGAGAGGGAAAGTGATCTGATTTGTCTCATCGCTCACAAATTGGCAGGCAGTAATGATGTTGTTGTTAGCTGATACACAGCACCTGTGAAAGATAGACAGAGCCACCTTTTTTTTAATGTGTGTGTGTGTGTGTGTGTGTGTGTGTGTGTGTGTGTGTGTGTGTGTGTGTGTGTGTGTGTGTGTGTGTGTGTGTGTGTGTGTGTGTGTGTGTGTGTGTGTGTGTGTGTGTGTGTGTGTGTTTACACTCCCCATAGTGCATATAAAATGGTGCAGAGGCAGAGGAAAGCTGGGTGCATCAGAAATATGGTTAATTACTTTAGCGAGTTAGTCGGGGGAAATTGTCCCCTCTGTTGATAGGTTCATCAGATTAAAAATTGAGCTTGTAGTAGCAGTCTTTTTGACGAAACTCATCAATAAATCTGATTAGGTTAACAAGCCTGTTTTGCTTTGTTCATTGACAGGCTGGCATAAGACAGGACGCAGGTTTCTTTCATCACAAACCGGCTAAATGGAAGACAAGCAACACAGCTGTTCCTTTCAAGCTTGTTCTAATGTCCAGCTTGTTAACAGTTTGGGTTTAGGGATGTGGTGGTGACGGGGGTTTATTGTCACAAAAAAAGCAAAAATAAAAAAGTCAGCTGTTAAGGGCAAGCATATATACTGTAGATGATGGATAGATGATTTTAAAGCAAACTGTCTGTTCAGGTAGATTCTGGTGTTGGCTGTTATAAGATTGACAAATGGTACTTGTTTAATTTACACACTAAGGTTTTTCATGTTTCTCATGACTGGAATCATCTTCGAGTTGCCAAATTTGTTTTTGATGTAAGCAAAGAAAAAGTATGATACCTTTTTTTTTTTTTTAGCTATCTGACCAGCAGTGTGCAGGAGCAGGTGTTGAAGTGCTGGCTCACTCTATGCGCCATACAGCTGCAGAAACTGACAATCTGTTAAAAATGGTTTTGAAAGTAACTTTTTAAAACCTTGGTCTACCCCAGGACTGGTAACCAGATCATAATCTTTTTTAAAGTCTTCAATAAGTAAATGTTTTATTGCAACATTATGAAGCCTTGGCGCAAATTCAAACTGGAAGACTCTTTTATCCCCACCGGGACCCGTTAATTGAAGCGACCTGCCCACAATCGTCGACCTATCAACGCCGGACCAAGCCACGTCACGTCCAATCATCGACCAAGTCCCAGCTGATAAGGACCTTCATTCATCGTGTCCTTCGCTCTCCAGCCGAGCTCAACCCACCACCAACCCTTCTCCTCCATTCGCCCGGTCCTGAGGCCCGCACCCTTCTTCAACCTCCACCACCAGTGCCGGGCCCCGGGGGATGACGTTCCTATGCTCATCTGAAGCCTATCGCTAACGCTGCGATAACCGTTATCCCCAGCCGGGGCCCGAGCGCCAAAGACTTTAAATTCTGTTTGTCAATAAACTCTTCTAATTGTCTTCTTATCTCCGTCTGAGTCTCTCCAGATTGAAATAATATTATGTGGATTTTTTTAAACTCCCTAACTCTTCTCTTCCCAGTCTTGTTTGTCACAATCTCGGTTGTTTCTACTTAAGTATTACTCAGACTTTAGATATGGGCAAATTTAAGTAGTTTTGATTTCTTTTAGCCATTTCCTGACTTTTATAAAGCAATACATGGAACATAAATTTCATGTTCTTGTGTCTTTCCCATTTTGAAGAGCGGCTAAGAGTCATAGTGCCCTGTAAAGTTGATGTGAAGACCAAATAAAAAAGTTATGCTGTATTTATTTTGTAGGAACTGTAGGAAGGTGCTCTTGCATTTGTGTCTAAACATTTGTTGGGGTTTTTTTACCCACTGAATAAATGCGCTTAGATTAAGAGTTGGATTTTACAATAATAAAAAAAAAGCATAATCAGTGACATCTATTCCTGTGTGACATTTAGAAAGAATGTTATAAGGTGTCATGTTTGAAACCAGAAAATGATTAGATTCATAGATAAATAAAATCTTTCTCTCTAGCAATCAGTTTGTTGTTGCTGAAACGGGGTCAAATCGGAGCAAAAGTGAAACAAAACCACATATTTTTTAAAACTCCACCACAAAGAAACCTTCAACACAGATTGTTTCAGCTTTCTGGAAGATTTCATCGAATCTTTCAGCGAGCCTAAATTTACTCTGCTGTATGTGGAGGGTTCGGTGCCTGTGTGGTCCCATCAGACATGTTTATTCTGGGAATGTGCAACACTTCCATTATGCATCTCCATGTCAGTCTCTAACAGAGCTGCTTAGATCTACAGAAAGATACACGAAAGATACAAATAATCTATTCATTGTGCAGAGGTTTTGAAAATTAAACAGTGAAGCATCGGCAGGTCAGAAGCTTTTATATTCTTGGAGAGTGTGCCTTTTATATATGAAAGAATTTTATTTCATTTGCCATTTGTCTTGTTCCTTTTACCAAAAAATCAAAAGGAGCTTTTAACGCCTTTTATCTTGAGAAGTGCTTTTCAGATTTCGGCTCGACTGATAAGATAGATCAGCGGAGATTAGTATTCTGCAGTATATGTAGACGTGGGTTTTTTTCCCCGTTAAGGGTAAAAGCCTGTGTACATAGATTTGGATGCTGGGAAACATTAGATTCTCTAACTCAAACAGTTCTCAATTATCTCTCTTTTCCCCTCTTATTAAACAAAGACAGAATTCTGTGCATAATGTGATTAAATTAAAATGCAATGATTTGTAACTCAGCCAAATGATGTGTTTAAATTTAGAAAGCACAAGCTGAAAGCTGGAGCTGAAAACTTTAAACTTTTAAAAAAATATGTGCTTCATTCCAAATTGGATTCCCAGAGCAAAGCTTTGAACCACTTCTGAGTGGGATTCATCTATCACCGCGTGACATCACCTCTTCCTGTAAAAACACTCGGTAAGCTTTTGAGAAAAGCCGATGTTAATTGCTGTAAGTTGGAAAGTAAGTCACACTGCTTGATACGCAGATCCTGCTGCTGATAATACATAGTACCGTGGATTTTTTAACAAAGGTTAGGCACACAAAGTTTGAATTAATTGTGGAGTTTTTAAATACTCCATGCTGGATCAAAATTGCACATTGAGGCTTGAATATAAAGGTAGGCCAAAGTTTTCCAGTGAATTAGATGTTAAGCGTAGTACCACAAAACTTTACAGTAGGTACTGCCTTCTTCGTACCTGGAAGTCGTACCTTGATTTCTCCAACCATCCTTCTTTTCATTGTTTCTAAAAAGCTCAATATCTGCCCCATCTGGCCTTAAGATGTCTCTCTATTAGGCATTAAAGATATTTAGAGCAGAGACTTCTTTCTTCCGAGTCATAGCTATAAATTATGTTAACACACACGCTGCTTTAATAAAGCCAGCCAGCAACAACACTGCAACCAGCAACTTTTACTTGAACGCAGTATATCAGAGTACGATTTTACATCACTTAATTTGCAGTTTAAGTTTGTGATGACTCAGCACCGGCTGCGGTTCAGCCTCTCCAATGACAGCCGCTCTGCATCCGCGATGCGCCTCCTCCAGTTCACACAAACACGCTTCCCCCCTCGCCTCCTTGACACAAGTCTCCACCTTTGCTGTGTCATAAGCCATCCAGGTCAGCTGCACTGATATGTTCTAAACACCCTCAATTATCCTCTTGAAATCCTTGCTTGGTTCAAACGTGTCAGTGCTGCGCTGCAAAGGCACCGTGGCACGAGACAAATCCTCCATCGTCGGGGAGTTCAAAGCTCAGAAGGAAAGTTCTTGCCCTGCAAAAAGTACAACTCAAATGCAGAATCAAAACCTGAGAATCAAAATGATCTCAATCGAGCCAATCGAACTCAATCGAACCTGTCAACCTGTGACCAGCACTTCATGTTCATGCTGTGAACTGTCCTTCTGACATAAAGAAAAGCCTTTCCGAATAAAATCGCCACACTTTGGTAGCCAAACCAATGTATCATAATGATTATAAAGTGTGTAGCTTACTCGTCTCATGAGCAGCAGTGCGGCTTATTGTAGCCAAAGGTTATTGTTTCTTGTGCCGTGCATTGATGACATCCTGTTCTCCTCTTTAGCTAAGAGGGAAACAGACCATAATTTAAAAACAGAATCCCAGAGTTCAATTTGTCACAGAATATTTTTTCTACCTCAGTCAAAGAGCATCTCAGACATCGGCCTTCCTTTTTGTTAATCTCACATTGTAGACATTGCAATAAAATACATATAATATGAATTGTAAATTGTAGAGTCTCTTCTCGCTTTAGATTTTTTTCCGCATTAGCGTATTCATTTTTGCTGGAAATTCAAACTAAGTGCTTAGTTTTCTAAGTAAAAGTTTTCACTTCAATTTCTTCACTGCACAGTAAGGATTTTAAACGATTATTAAATGTTGCGTGATCTAATTATCTTACTGATCTCTTCTAATTTTCAGATCTATACGCACTGCCATGAAAACACGCAGCAGGGCAGATCCATTCCTGACCGAGGTGCATCTGGATTCGATAACTATTGGATTTCAAGACGAATCGAGTGATGCCTGTTTGACGGGGTCAGTGCAGAGGGTCTAATCAGACACTAGAGTGTGCGTTTGTGTTGTGTAACAGCACTGTCCTGCCCAGACCATGTGGCTGGCTACACTCAAAGGCCATCTGTTGCCTGCACACCTGCTCCATCAGCAAGGGACTGCAACTGTCGCTCACTGTGCTCTTCTTTGGTGGATGTTATGTTCCTCCTGGTCTTTGACCAAGGCGACAAGCCAGAAATTCTACCCAACTGTGACCACCCAGTTTGGGAAACTGCGGGGCCTCCGGGTGCCCGTGCCCAGCGAGGTCCTCAGACCCGTCGATCAGTACCTCGGGGTCCCCTACGCCGCTCCGCCTGTTGGTGAGAAGCGCTTCATGCCCCCCGAGCAGCCCTCGCCGTGGTCCGGGGTCAAGAATGCGACCCACTTCATGCCCGTGTGCCCGCAGAACATCCACAACACGGCGCCAGAGATTATGATGCCCATTTGGTTTACCTATAACCTGGACACGGTAGCCACGTACATTCAAGATCAGAGCGAGGACTGTTTGTACCTGAACATCTACGCTCCAACGGAGGATGGTGAGTGGGTGGGGTAAAACCGATAACCATGACGGTCCATGTCTGCCACTTGCCGCTGTTGCTGCTTGTTGTCCTGTGATCACCATGAACTCTGCGACCGCTGCTCATGCCACTGCTACAACCGAAAGGCTGGTTTATCATTCAAAGCAATGCTGCCATTTTTCTACATGATGCCATCATCTCACAAGCAGAAATGTTTGTTTTGTGAATTAAAATGACCCTAAAACTGACACCTAACGTGTTGTGAAACTACACAGAGAGTAAACAAAGCTACTTTACAGATTTGAAAATAATAATAATAGAAGGAACGGGAGCCGACCGGTTGCCGGCAGATTATACAAAGTTATATTTTCAAAACTTCCCGCAGTTTCGAAACCTTTTAATGAGATGTCAGAGAAAGTGCCCGAGTGACAGCAGGTTTTTTTTTTTCACCCTGTGCAGAACAGAGAGTAATGTAGCTTTCAAACATCATAAGCTGAGCTTGCTGTGGGAGTCAGTGGTGGACCCTGTTTCCCACACAGCAGAGTTTTATGTAGTAGAGCACAAAAGAGACAGGGTGCTCAATATAAAAAGAATAGATAATGGATGTGGCTTTTTGTGCAAAACTGCAGTTTTATTAGCTATGATGGTGCATTTGTTTCGTGTTAAAATGAACAATAGAAGGACCAGTTTTAGTGAGGCAAAGGCTCATCTTGATGATCAAACTGGGAACATTTTTCCACAGAGACTTATTTTCCTAAAACTTCCATTTATCCTGGTTGTTTTTCTTTTGTGAGAGATTCCCACTGTGGATTCAGGAACAGGACCATTATCTCCAGAGAGTGGTGACTCCTTACAATTCAGCAGTTTTTTATCCAGTCCAGCCACTGAACATTGGTGAGCTGTTCCAGGCCTTATACCGCAACCAATGATTGTGTCACAATTTTAAAACTTTAATACAGTCACTACAAAATCCAAGCTAGCACTGCCCTTCCCTTACATTTTGCCTGTCAGCCAGCAGAATTAAGGCTACTACACTTTCCTTTGGTTAAGAAAAAGAAAAAATTGGCTGTTTGGAAAAGCAATTGTGAAAAACATAGACAGTCTTTGTGCAACAAAAAGCAAACAAATGCATCAGTCTTATTAAAGGCCAGCAAGCTGCGAATGCCTGGTCTGCTTAGTAGTGCATTGCTGACTTGCTACCAGAGTAGATAGCCTGACTAATCAACCAGCTTGTAGTTGTGCTTCTCAGAAATAAGCATTTAACGACGCAGTATGTTACTTTTATAAACAATCTTTTTTTTTCCTCTTACATATTTGTTAAAACTTGTCATTATGTCATGATGACAGTACAACATAAAACAAACAATCTGTGAAAAAAAATCAAGCTCCTGTGTCTTCTCCCTGTGGTCCTTCAGCCATCTGCAAAAATATGCTGCGTCTAGTCAAAAACAAACTATCAGAGCCTGGAGGAAGGTCTTAGTGCTGTCAATGATGCTCGTGTATGTGTTGGCAGAGAAACAACTCACCGTCACAGGAAAACTGGTTATCCATCATCATCAGCGCCCACACTTATTAACTTGTGTATTCATGACAGGCTCTGTTGTGGGAGTGTGTGAGCAGTGCATACACATGCATGATTGACAGAGCTAAGTCCCTCCTCCTGGCCTTGATTGGTTGTTTTTACCCAATTTCTAGAGATGACTGTGTAGAACCACACAGAGAAGACAGAGAACTTTTATTTATTTTCTGTCTCATGTCATACTGTCATGGCACAGTGATGGTTTCAACAAATATGTAAAAAAAAAAAAAAAAGTTTATAAAAGTCACATACTGCAACTTTAAAACTGCAAAAGAATATGTAGTAGGTGTTAATTTTATATTTTGTTTTATCTAAAACTAACAACAAAAAAATAAATAAATACATGTTGTCAGTCAGATAATCATTTTCCCCAGTTTACAACCAACAATAGCATATTATATAGATATTACAGAACAATGGTGAGGCTGGTATTTCATCAGAATCTCATTTCAGCCCTTGCCTTGTAAGGGCTGAAATTACTTTCCTTTATTCAAATCCTTTTTTTTTTTTTGTTGCCAAAATCGTCTTCTTATTAATGAGTCACTGCTTTGTTCAGACAGTGTGTCTGCTGGGGGCCAATTAAAGAAGCGCAGGAGTCAACTGACTATTGCATGCTGAATCCTTTCCTATTTCTGAGCTGTGAAATGAACCGGCGAGGGAACACTTTGTGTGTCTGCTGTGAATCTGTAGATTAACAGAACATTGTAATACGGCAGCAACGCTGGGTGATTTGGAAATCCAGCGCTGACTAACAGTTTTCTCCTTATTCCCGTTACTTCAAGGTGCTAATTAAGCACAATTTTTGAGAGGCTTTCACCTCCCCTCACAGGCGCTCAGTGCAAAACGTTCAACATTCAGAGCTGAACCGGGTTCTGTTTGTGTATTTGCCACACCGCTCTTTGAGACTGTTTTTTTTTGTTTGTTTTTTTTTGCCTGTGGTAGCATAGCAACAGCCGACAAACAGCCTGCTTGAAAGGTAGCTGTCCAAAATGGTGCAAGATATGCATTTCAAAAATCCCCTTGCCTGAGATCCCTACGGGCCTGGCCACCTGGCACAAAAGCAGGTCAATTAAATTTCTCCTTTTCAAATGCATTAGAAAAGCAACATGACCCGTTTGGTCCTCTGGTTTTTTGTTCATTTGAAATGCACCTTGTGCATTTTGTGATTCAATATTTATTCACTTTTGCTCGGGTGTTTTCTCTAAAACTAATCTCCAGCGCTTCCAAACAAGGTATTTTCTTGATTTCTGAGCTTTTTAAAATGCACCTTCTGACTTGTTAGTTATTCATTATACTGAGCAATACACTTTGTGTTTTTTTATAATGTATTCTGCAGTGATTTACTTGAGCAATCGACATGGTAGTTGCAGGAATAATGAAGGATTCACCTTCAGTCACTCCCATCTAAAGAATCATTTCTATGTTTAATCCTGTAGCGCTGTGAAGATGCCTCCCATTCCTGACAGATTTTTAGCATTTTTGCTTATTTTTGTCACACTTAGATGTTTCAGATCATCAGCAAATTTCAATATTAGACAAAGCTTACATTAAAGATCAGTTTTTAGGGCTTTATTTAATTGATTAATTAAAAAAAGGCTGTCCAAACCAACCTGTCTAAATGAGTTATACATTTTCTCTTTTTTAGAAATCTGAATTCAGTTTCACCAGACCCAATTACTGCCAGACCTGTAGAGTCAGGGAATCACTTAAACAGAACTTCCTTGAATTAGGCTGAAACATCTCAAAACGCCTCATCCTGCCTTAACCTAGAGAAATTTAAAAACAGATGAATGTGGCGCCAAGGCTAGAGTAAAGCTTGTCTGTCTGTTGCCTGATTAATAGACATTTGTGGAATTAATAATATAATTACTCATTTGGGGAATTAAAAAATGATCTCATTAATATGCAAATTATGCTCTGGATGGAAAATCATCTTGGAATTTATATTTAACACGCAGAAGAATTACCAAATCACATCAACTTGACATATATAGCCTGTAGGGGATATATTTACAAATGCAGTTGTGCTTTGACAGTGTTATGAAAATTATTTCCTGACATCTAGAGTGAAATTATGATGAAAAGTCATTAAATAGGGAATCAAAGTTTGTAAAAGCTTCGAGAAAATAATGCAACAATGACCAAAATAACATCTTGGAATTGATGTTGAGTTTTAAATTGTTTGAATCTATGACTATCAAACGTGATGGAGATCTACTGGTTACAGAAATGTAAGCACTGTACTTAAAAAACAAACTTTTAGTTGTTTAAAGCACCAGTTTATCCATTTTTTTAACTGCCATACTTAAAACTGCCTGATGTTTTTCTTTTGCCAGAAAGAGACTCTGGCTCTTTCCTCTTCCTGCTGCCTCTTTGATTGGAGCGGTATATTAAATAAGAGGCGCAGACAAATCTACCTAGCTTTTTTTGAATTTTGTACTTCTTTTTTTTTTTTCCTCCTTTCTGAATCCCAGGAAGCCAACACAAGAAAAGGGGCGCGGCTTTCTCACACGCTGAGATTCATATATCTGAAGGTATTTTTTCTACCAGCTCAAAAGTCTTGATGCATGGATTCTTCTTGTTCAAATCTCTTTTTTTTTCCTTTTCCAAACAACTGTGTTCTTTTTTGCTTTCTCTCTCTTTGAGTGAAATAAAAATAAGGCCGTCTGATTTATGACGACATAGGTTTTCTATTAGTGCATCTCCTGTCCTGAATTGAGAATTGTTGCAGTCTTTTCAGTAAGTGCACCGTCTCTATTGTTCCAGGCATTGATCCACAGGCTGAAATATCTTCTTATCTCCCTTAAAGGTCCGTCTAAAAAACCTCATTTGTCAGTATAGTGAACTGGATCTTTTCCTTTTCTGGTTCATACAACCAGAGAGCAAACGTTTAATGTGACCTTGTCCTTATGAGTTCAAATATGGATAAAAAAAATATCATGTATATTGCTTTGATCAAAGCCTTCTTCTCTCTTTATATCCAATAGAGAACTTTAGATTTAGTGCATATGGCAAGTCTGCTTGGGCCGACACCTCCATACCTCATAAAAAAATGTTGATTAGTTTCATAACTCTTGTCAAAGTGTATTTACCATGCATTTTTGATTGTCATTGCAGCTTTTATGCCACAGGCCTACCACTCTGGCTTGCTTCCAAGCACATTTTCCTAGCAGACCTCTCGTACCTCATACTGGGCAGTTGTGATATAAAGTTTCAGCAACAGTTCTCGATTAATTCTCCACTTCAGTGCTGTTGTCCCTGCACTTGTTTGCTGAGCATGTGTGTGGGTTGTGTGTGTGCGTGTGTGTGTGTGTGTGTGTGTGTCAACTTTGCAGATATAAGGGACTCTGAAGCCCGACCTGTTATGGTTTACATCCACGGAGGGTCCTATATGGAGGGCACTGGGAACATGATGGATGGCAGCATTCTGGCCAGTTATGGGAACGTCGTGGTCGTCACTCTCAACTACAGGATTGGAATATTAGGTAACTATACCGTGTGTGTGTGTGTGTGTGTGTGTGTGTGTGTGTGTGTGTGTGTGTGTGTGTGTGTGTGTGTGTGCGCGTGCGTGTGTGTGTGTGTGTGTGTGTGTGTGTGTGTGTGTGTGTGTGTGTGTGTGGGCGGGTGGGCGTGCGTGGGGGTGTATGTGTGTGTGGTAACTTCAAAAATGCAGTAAAACCCTGTTTAGTCTTATTAACGCCTGAGTTTCCAAGCAGTGCCGATCCGAAGCACAGTTTAAAACTGTCCTAAATGGAGCGCCGTCGATCCAGCCAAAATTTGTAGTACCGTAATTCTGCCACACGTTGCGCTTTCTGAAAAATTCCAACGGTTTCTGAAAGGGGAGACGTTGCGCTTTCCAGCCAATATTGAGTTATTACGGTAATTTCACTCCCGCCGTACCAGGAAGCGAATTTAATCTGAGGGTCGCTCTTTTAATAGACAGTAAATTGCGAAAATAACTTGCTAGATATTGAAAGTTCCAGTTGTTATGGATAAATGGGCAAATATATATTTACTAAAAGGGCATTTAAAGAACTGTGTGCAATTAAAATAAGCAAAAATATCCAGGCAGAAATTTTTAATTTAGGATATAAAGGAATAAAGAGAGCCCATTTCAAGATAAGCATTTTTTATGTAAATATTCATATTCTTTTATTTAATGAATAGTAATTTAGATTAAGTGTTTTAGAGGGTTAAAGCTGTTAAATTATTGAGTTTGGGTTATTTTACTAGCTTGGCTAACCCATTTCCTCCGTTACATCTGCTCTTCCCCATTTTAACACAAACTCAGAAGAGTCAGGAAAGATTGGCTACGTTTAATTAGCTTTGCTTGCACATATGTATGTAAACGCATTAGTTAGTAAAGAACATAAAGGAAAGAATCTTACAAGGTTACAAATTTGCTAACAATTTCTGTCAGTGTAAAGAGTTTAAAGTCTCTTTCACCAGATGCCAAAGAATTAGCTGGAATGAGTAGATTTCCCTGCAGGTGTATTTAGCATAGGGAAAACACTGGCCCTCCCTCACCTGATGCTAAACAGCTGGTTGAAAGGAAGCTATTTCACTTTCTTCTCCACCTGAAAGAAAAGCTAATTCTGTCTGTATAGACATATTTCCTGCTGTGAAAACCCTTAAACATCATGGTATGAAATCTGAAAGGAAGCAGCATCCATCAGTCGTATTAATGCTGTTTTCAAAATTCAGTTTTCAAGCTTAGAGCAGCATTCTCTCAGGCAGAGAGCCATTCAGTCTACCTGAACCTGACCTACTAACAAGCTAATATTACGACGCCTGTGTTTCTCCATAAGCAGCAGATTGGGAAAAAAGCTATAATATCCTACTGAGACTCAATGTCAAAATCAAAAAGCCTAATATGATGTATCTGGAATAATGAATGTTATGGTATTTTATCAGCAATACAACTTTACCTCTCCACATGAACCACAGAATTACCTGCCAAAGTGGTCTTTATTTTCCACTATTCACTATAAAATAGCACGCAAATGTATGGGAAAATCTGACTAAGCTAGAAATGCTTTCTGTCATTTTATTTGTGGAATAACAACGCAAATCCTCATAAATGCTTTTTGCACAAAGTTTTTGTTACCCCAATTATTTTGGTTCACATACATTTATCTAATCTGGACAAAATTATCAACCTGTATTGTTCTTGGGAGTGAAACTGCTTTAAATAATAAATGCTGCAGCATTCACAAGGTCAGTGCTGCTGTTGCTGTTGCTTAGTCTGCTTTCTATCCGGGAGTTTTAGATGCAACTAGACAGGGAGAACAAGCAGAAGAATCAAGAGCACCTCTGAGTTTTATGTTATTTTATCAATTTAATTCATGCACATTACATGGGATAAAGTGACTATTCTGAGAGGAGATTTTAGGTTTGATGAGTAGCACATTCACAAAGAGGGGTGCGATGCTGAGGGACTACCATAAGGAGCTGACTACAGCAGAAAAACACAGAGGGAGAGAGTAAAAGCATATTTACACCTGAGGGGAACCTGTCTCTGTTCATTGAGATTCCCTGCAGGGCAACACACTTGGATCAAAGATGTGACTACACTGTAGTACATAGCCTTAATCTTAGCTTTGCCTTTCTTGCCTCCCCGTATACATCAGGATTCCTCAGTACTGGTGACCAGGCGGCGAAGGGAAACTACGGCCTCCTGGATCAGATTCAGGCTCTGCGCTGGATCAGTAAAAACATCGGTTACTTCGGAGGAGATCCAGGCCGCATAACCGTCTTTGGGTCTGGGATCGGAGCTTCGTGTGTCAGTTTGCTGACGCTGTCCCACCACTCAGAGGGTAAGAATGTGCAATTTACCACATAAGCTTCATCAGTCAATATCTAGGTCATTCATTTCAATATGCCTCGACTGTGTTTTCCCATCTTTTTTTTTTTTTTTTAAATAATCATATTCAAACCAAGTACTTTTATTTTAGAACTTTCTTCATGTTTTATGCATAGCTCTACATGCTCTGGCAGGGAGATGAAGTGTTATGATGACGGGGTGGGGTAAATGGGGTATTTGTTAAGTAAGTGATTGCTTTTGTCCCTCTCCACACAAACTAATCAGTCTAAAAGCTCTCTCTCCCCCCTAAAATGTGAATCTCTTAAAGAAGCCTGTTGTTTTTATAAAGTTCTCAGCATGAAATTGGGTCCACCTGAGAATATTTTTTTTACCAATATAGCTGATTTGCTTTTCAGATACGCTGCAATGGAGTTGTTTACAATTTTGTGCATGTCGACAAAGTTGAGTAGTTACCAAAAAACAGCAGTGACTTTTCACAAATCGGTTTAACTTTATTTCAAAACTTTAAAATAAACAGTATGTTTTCACCTAACGGACATTGTCGAAATAATAATTTAAAAAAAGTCTTGAATGACTTGCAAAAATATTTATAGAACATTATGTCACTTTGTAGCCACAAAGTGTAACTTGCTGGGATTTTATGTAATAAATCAACACAAATTGATTTACATGGAATTGGATGGGAAATTAAAATTATGAATGATTTTAAAAATGCAGCAATAAAAATCTGAAAAGTGTGGGGTGGATTTTATATTCTGTCCCCATAAAATGTAGAAAAAACATTAGCTTAAATTAGAGCAGCAAATCTTCTGGGCTATGTCCAGCTTTGCACATTTGGAGACTTTTTTTTTTTTTACCTTTCTGATCACAAATTAGCTCAAGACTAGTCAGATTGGATGACTCTGGACATCACCTTTTTAAATCTGGACACAGATTCTCAATTGGATTTAGTTTTTTACTTTGGCTGGGCCGTTATAATAACTGAACATGCTTTAATCCAGTCATTTGTAGCTCAGGCTGCATGTTTAGGACTTTTGTTCTGCTGTAGGTGAACCTCTGTCCCAGTCTCAGGTCTTGACCAGCCTCAAAAATGTTTCCTTCCATAACTGAAATGTATTTAAACTGTAAATTACTATTTTAGGTATATATTGTTCCACTTTTATACCATGCATTGAACTGTGCCCTGTGATGTACTATTGTTTTATAATCTAACCCTTGTGTTGGCCTCTCACATAAATTCCCAACAAAACATATTAAACAGTTTGCTGGACATTGTATTCCCTGCAAAACTGGCGCGTTGTCTCAAAAACAGCCCGTTTTGGTAATTTAATGATATCACCCAACGAGAGAGCAGATACTACCCACCACACTCGGTGATTGAAACTCCTTGAAAAGCAGGTAGCACAGGGCTGTTGCATTTGATAGATGTCCTCTCAAAGCCTCCCTGTGAGTCTCAGATGTCTGTATTTCAGCATCTGAGGATTGAACCCTCTTATTGTTGCTTTACTAATCTTCCAGCTCACTCAATGATGCTGCACAAAATCAGAAGAAGGGCAGAGATTGTGTTTTCATCAGTGCCAGAGAGGTTGCAGCAGCTGTCCTTTGTAGGAATCTGTATTGGATGTGCTCTCTCTCGCTACAGCCAATGCACAAAGACCTCCAGCTGTCTTTGAAGTAGACCCACTCACTCACTGCTGCCCTGAAATTGAGAAAAATTTATTTTAAAAAATCCCCTGCAAGAACACTACTGCTGCACGATTCTTCTGTTGAATGTACACATTCAAGCACCTAGGTAGAGTCGTGTCACTTTACATGCAAATTCCCCAGAGACAGAGGTGATGCACCACATGTAAACAATTCAAAAGACCAGCTTGTTTCCTGTATCAACATTGAAGGCTCAGGGTTACTGCATATTCAGCTCTCTGCATACACCCGCCCCCTGTACAGTTGGCGTCAGCAGTCTGTGTAAGCCCCGCAGCTTGTTAGAGACACCATATTAACGATTCTACAATTACAGTATGTTTGCAAAGAACTGGTGGAGTAAAAACTCGACGCCTACTCGCTGACACAGTGTTACAAATTGACCATTAGTTTGACATGCCCAGACGTGATCTGCATAGAGAGGCACACAGATGAAAGACATGAAAGGGACAGCAGAGTAAATGTTGGACATTTTTATCATTACATTAAAAAAAAGAGAAGTTCTACACACTTCTATGTTACCAACTTTCCATTTGCTCTGGTTTCATCACTCTTTGCTCCTCTATGCCCTTCTGACCAGTTATCAAAGCACATCACAAATTTCCTTGTTTGCTTTCATCTGTCAATCCCTCAATCCCCTTGCTATATATAAATCTGGGGTCTTTTTTTGGCCAGATTTGTTTTTTCTGGGGTGAATTTAATAATTTTTTCTTCAATTCCATTTGTACAATATGCCTGTTCTATTAAATACCATATTCTGTTTCCCTTTCTGCTCTGTTTTGTGTGATGGACTCCCATTCAAAACACATTTTTGAATGCACCACAATTGCATTTTGATTTCCCCACATTTTTTTTACATTTTCACTGTTGAAATCCCTTTAACATTTCTTGATTTTAACAAGGTCGAAATATTTTTTTCACGTATAGATGGAAGAAAAAGAAGTGCAATAATAAAAACAAACAAGTAAAAAAACAAGGACTTTAATTATTAAAATGAGGATTTTACATTTAAAAAATCAGAGGATTCACCAATGTTTTGTTTGCATGGTGAGGACATTAGTTCAAGGTTTCCCACAGTAAACCTGTTAAGCCTGGTGATTGGGCACTAGGGCAGCGGCCATCGTGTTTTTGAGTTAAAAATGTTTAAAGTTGACAGGAAATTTTAAAATTTCACTTGATAATTATGTGTTATTGAAAAACTGGAAGATTAATATCTGAACACCAACTATAAAATTTTCAAAAAATGCAAACATTTTTAAAAGACTTAAATAAGTAAGCAATGTTTAGCCTGGTGGGGTCACAAGTAAAGCCTGGTGGCCCGCCAGGCTTATAATGTACTGGGGGAAACCCTGTAGTTTCATAAAAACTCATTCATAAAAAAAGACAGAGCAGCTTACACGTGTACACATAAATTAAATTGAACAGAATCAGTATAATGTTTCCTGTCAGTCACCATATGTGTAAACCGCATTTATGGAATGAAAAACAAAAAACAATAATAACTGTGAATCTACATCAGTGTGACATGAATCAGGATTCTGCTCAAGGCTTTTCTTAATGAATCAGAAAACATTTATTAGGTTAAACACAAGCTGTTATCCTGTGTTTTTTTGTTGTTTTTTGTAATTTTGAATTTTCTCTTTCAAGGTCTGTTCCATAGAGCCATCATCCAAAGCGGTTCAGCACTCTCCAGCTGGGCTGTCAACTACCACCCAGTCAAGTACACTCGCATGCTTGCAGAGAGGGTTGGCTGCAACGTGTTGGATACAGTGGACATGGTGTCCTGCCTGCAGAAGAAGAGTGCCAAGGAACTGGTGGAGCAGGACATCCAGGCCGACCGTTACCGTGTGGCTTTTGGCCCTGTCATTGACGGCGACGTGATCCCGGATGACCCAGAGATCCTGATGGAGCAGGGGGAGTTCCTTAACTACGACATCATGCTGGGCGTGAATCAGGGCGAAGGGCTGCGCTTCGTGGAGAACGTGATGGACCTGGAGGACGGGGTCTCCGGCAGTGACTTTGACTTTGCCGTCTCAGATTTTGTGGACAGCTTGTACGGCTACCCAGAGGGTAAGGACACCCTGAGGGAGACTATTAAATTTATGTACACGGACTGGGCTGACAAGGACAATCCGGAAACCCGGAGGAAAACGCTGGTTGCCCTCTTCACTGACCACCAGTGGGTGGAGCCGTCAGTGGTGACAGCTGACCTGCACGCCCGCTACGGCTCGCCCACGTACTTCTACGCCTTCTACCACCACTGCCAGAGCCTTATGAAGCCCGTGTGGTCAGACTCGGCGCATGGAGACGAGGTGCCGTATGTGTTTGGCATCCCGATGGTGGGCCCCACGGATCTGTTCCCCTGCAACTTCTCCAGGAATGACATCATGCTCAGTGCCGTGGTCATGACGTACTGGACCAACTTTGCAAAGAGCGGGTGAGTTACATCAGCAGCTGCCAACAAGATCCCTCACTGTGATTTGTTTATTTGTTGTAGTTGACCTCCTGATTCCTATTCAATGTCTAATTTAACTTTCCCGGTGTGACTGAGAAGTAGCTTCAGCGCTGGTTTCTCTCTGAAGTAGAGTCCACTAATTAAGTTCAGCCTGAATTACCACTTACGCTTCTCTTACATTTATCTCTTTTTTTTTTCTTTGTTATTAAGCTGAAATTCTCTCATGGAAAAAAAAATTCTTCACTTTTTATTAAATTCCTTAAAGTCTAAAAACTGAAATGAGGGTCTGCTTCCTGTGCTGTGACTAATTTTAATTAGGATACATGTCAACAAGCTCTTTAATTTTATTCGGTTTTCCTTTTTTTCGTGTCACTATTCATGTTGTACACAATCACAAGTACAATATTTTTTTGTATTTAAATGTGAAGCAGATGCAGGATTTTACTTATCAAATTTATCTTGCCACTTCAATGCAGTTCTAAGGTCATAGAGCAGTGCATAGTGGATGGATGGATGGATGGATGGATGGATGGATGGATGGATGGATGGATGGATGGATGGATGGATGGATGGATGGATGGATGGATGGATGGATGGATTGATGGATGGATGGATGGATGGATGGATGGATGGATGGATGGATGGATGGGTGGATGGATGGATGGATGGGTGGGTGGACCTTCCTGGTTCCGTTTATACACTAGTTTGTATTAAATGGAAAACAAACTTAAACTTTATTAAGTATTTAATAAAATTGTAACGATTTAACCATAAAATGTGTTAACTTCTGAAATGTATTAACTTTACAGAAGATTTTCTCTTTCATATTGTTTCCATGATGCTGATGTAGAATCATAATTCACTGATATCAATTTGTTACTCATGGGCAGAAGCAAAGGATGTCATATTTTTTTCTTTTTCCGATCTTTAATTTGTTATGAAAATTTATTATTTCTTTTGATATGACTAAAAAGCAACAAACATGTATCTGTCTGTCTCAATGTTTTTATTTCTTCCCATTTCATCTTGGGGAGATTTGAAATCACATCAAAAATTAATTTTCAAAAAGTTGTCCATGGAGTGCAAAACGATGCTTATTATTCGAGACCAACTTCAATTTGATGCTGACTGTTTAAAAGGAAAACTCTCGTTTCTCAACAGTGCGAAGCTCTGCAGGCCTTTTTCTAAGCAAAGCCTTGCTGGGTCTTTTTTTTTTCTTTCTTTTTTTCACTGAGCCAAGAGACACTTAAGTGAGTTTCACTTTAGTGGAGGACTCCTCTGCTGCTTTGCTGGAAGCACTCTACTGCTGTAATAAATCTTTGTGTAGGTTGACCCCGGCAGAAGGCAAAAGCACGGCACGGGTCACCGTGGGCTGCTAATGCTGCTGTGTAGGAAAAAGTAAAAGCTGTTTCTTTGAAGAGAGATGGGAATATTACACTGTGTGCACCTATTTAGCACTTTCATTTGTAGAAATCTGTCTTCCCTTTTGGTAGAATTTCAGAAAGGCCTTCCTTAAATGAACATGGTACCACAGCAGTGCCTTATAAATGTATCAACACTCCACGAATGGAGTGTTTCCTTCAGAGTATTGCCTTCAGAGGTCATATAATTAGTGAATGGCAGGCAACTGTTCTAAAAGACCCCTACATATTTGTTGGAGAGTATTAGTGAACATTGAGCAGATTGTAGAGCACTCTTCAATTCGTCATTTTGAAACAAACTATGGCACAAAACAAAACATGTCATTATGTTTTTATATGCTAAAAAAAGGATAACATCAGAATTTCTCCTATATTTTATTACTTTATTCTGACTGCATATCCCATATATGCTGTGTACAATGTGCTTGCTGTTCTTTGCAGAACTGCTAAGATGCTGGACTGTATTTTACTACAGTTTTTATAGATGTGTAATGACAATAATCTTTTAAAAATGTAATCTAATCTTTGTCAATGTCAGCTTTGTTTATGTACCACATTTAAAAACAACAGTTAAAGTGATTCACAATTGCATCCACAATCATAAAAGAGCAAATAGAAAAAGCCATAATGAAAGTTTATGAAACAGAATTATAATTTCAAATAACTATTTAGCATCTCATGCATACATAATATAATCTAATTAGTGGTGACAATTAAATTTTTATTGAGTTAATTGCAGGATCTGTAATTAATTAACGCAGCAGTGTTATGTAAATTCATCTTTTTAGCTTTACATCATGTTATAATGTTATTCCTTAATCAACAGCACACGTAGAATGTTGCTTTGCTTCTTTTATCCATGTTTGAGAAATCCTTTAATCTCCATGACAACCATTCAGCTGTGCAAAACACCTAGGGGGACCGAGCACCGCCTCTGAGGTGCAACTCCTCTTCGAAGCTTCCAATCTTTCTCCTCACAGAAATCCCATAAATAAATTGAGTATATATGAGATTTCTGGAGTTTTTATAACAACTGACGGTAACATAGCTACTGAATTGTGCTATAAAATAGCCCTATGTGCCTGAAAAAGACATAATACTGCCCTAAAAGCAAAATTAATAGCATTTTCATCAAAAAACATGTATCCACAAAATAAATATTTTCAATTCAAAAACTGATGAATTATTGAATATACACATGAGTTAAACAACAAAGAGATTAAATTCTTTTTATCTGCACTTGAAACCATCATATTGTTATTAAAAAAGTGTTATAAGGATCTGGTGTTTCCAGAACCTCTAATCAGTCATATATTTTCTTGGAGAACAAAATACATCTTTAGAAATGTGAACATGAACCCTGACATTAGCAGTGGGGGACGTTTTGTTGGGGATGACGTGTTTTGTTTTGAGATAGTATTTTAGGGTTTAATAACTTCAGTAATTGGCTAACTCCTTTTTTGCACAAATTGTACAGAACAATAGTCTTTTTCAAAGCAAAATCAAACCTCCATTGGGCCAAGAAAAGCAGCTACCACTGTTGTTTGTGGATGTATATACTAAAGTTTTGGTTTAGGACTTTTGTATGTGAAAAAAAAGTGATTAAGTTCACTGTAAATTTTTAACACATTAAAATCTATGTAAAAGTTCCAACCCTAAATCTAATCTAATCTGATCTAATCATGAACCTACTGTTTATATTGTGTGCTAAGGTTCTCTGTGTTGTATTTACAGGGATCCTAACAAGCCAGTGCCGCAGGACACCAAGTTCATCCACACCAAGGCCAATCGCTTTGAGGAGGTCGCCTGGTCCAAGTATGACCCCTACGACCAACTGTATTTGCACATTGGCCTGAAGCCTCGGATCCGCGACCACTACAGAGCCACAAAGGTAGCTTTCTGGAAACACCTGGTCCCCCATCTCTACAACCTCCACGATGTTTTCCACTACTCCTCAACGACCACCAAAGTCACCCCTCTGGACCCCACCCAGTCCAACGGCAAGAGGTCCGGCAGCACCGGCCGGCCTCCCATGTCCACGTCTCATGGTGACGGTGAGGCCGGTAGAGAGATGGGTCCCCTCATCATGCCCAATCCCAGAGATTACTCCACAGAACTCAGCGTCACCATCGCCGTGGGAGCGTCGTTGCTTTTCCTCAACGTCTTGGCCTTCGCCGCCCTGTACTACCGCAAGGACAAGCGCAGTCGCCAGGAGACGTCCCAGCAACCCAGCCCCCAACGCGAGAGTAAAGGCAACAATGCCAGCCACACCAACACGGTAGATGAGACCCTGTCGTCCCAGCAGAGGAGCCCATGTGAAGCCCTCCACAATCCTCTTCACGCCTCACCCAGCTACTCTCTAAGCCAGCGCCGCTCCCCAGATGACATCCCTCTGATGACCCCCAACAACATCACCATGATCCCCAACTCTCTGATGGGCCTCTCCAACATGAGTCCATACAGCACCTTTCCCGCTGGCTACAGCTCCACAGGCTTGCCCAGCACCCACTCGACCACTCGGGTATAGCCTGGCACGAGGGCGGATGTGACAAAATGCGAAATACAAACATTTAAAGCTGTCTTTAGAATGTGTACGTAAATTAGGATCGAATATGTTTGTTTCGTCTTTTCCAAAGGTGTGCAGCCAACAACATCCTGCCTTTGCTCTCTCATAGTAGGAAGTCTTACTTGCAGAGTCATTTTATAATAACCATTGTCGAAGGCAGTTTAAAAGAGAAAAAAGTGCATTTCATTTTCCACTTTCTGGAACTTTACCTAGCAGGAACTTAGTATAATGTTTATACAGTTGGATTTGTATGGGAAGCTTTTTCTTACTCTGTGATATCTATTTTGCTCTCGTGGAACAAAGTGACATTACGATTCACGGTGACTGGAGGGGAGTTCTTGGAAAAGCAGAGAAGCATTACTACTGTTGCTATTATCAAGCTATTTTATACGCATTTCTCATGTCATATTGCTTATTATGAAAAAGTATTTTTACTGTAATTACTTTCAAAATGCCTTGTACATCGCTTAAACACTGACTTACTGTGGAATCTTAGCTGCAGTGAATGAATGATGGCCACACTTGATGGAAATGTCCAACTTAGCCAAAATGTTCTGATCCGGTGGTGCAAATATGGCATCCGCATGTGTGTGTGAGTGGGTTGGCGTGGGTGTGTGAGCGTGTGGATGTGCTGAAATCTGTGCTACAGAAATGTAAATTAGGCATTGGTTAAAATTAACCTCTCAGTTTTGCATATGTAGTGTTGTGTATTTTATTGTAGTCCACTTGAGTATCCTTGCTATACTTTGGCTCTATGTGATTTTCATTTCTTTTCAGCGAAGTACACTGTAGGGATATAACTTGTGCTTCACTATAAACAAAAATATTGCTTAAGATGTGTTTTCCTACTCTAACTAACTCATGGTTTTGGCTTTGACTTGGCTTGTTTGTACAGAATACACTTAGACTGATATTTGATTTGTTGTTTGTTTATGAATACTGTAAGCCCTTCAGAGAGATGACTGTAATTACTTTGTAGCTGTATGTATACCACTTCAGTTATCCATCATTTGAAAAGAAAAGAAAAAGGAGCTCTATGACTCTTTATGGCATAACATTGCTCCTTCTGCAAGTGGTTTGGACCCACACTCTTGTTAAATGCGGGAGTTTTCCAACACTGAATGGACATGATGGACATGAAGAATTGAGCTTTGATTTCTTTGAACCTATCATAACATTGTTTAACCTAAATGAGACAGCTATTAAAAGATTTTTGAAACTACATACATGTCTTGTCGAACATTGAGATTTGACTGTACATGGCCTTTACTCTCTCCTTGCATCATTATTTTGTGATAGATCTACATTGGGGTCTTAATGTCAAACATCTGTGAAAGGATGAAATATGAAGGAGGTTGAATTAAATTTTATGAAACAGGAGCATATAAAGGCTTAAAGGTTTTAAGGTGTTGAAGTTTAAGAGCGTATGGGATTTTTTCAACGTTCTACCAGAAACACATTTATGAGGTCAGGCACTGATGTAGGATGAGAATGGCTAGATTCACAGTTGCTAAATCGTCCCAAAGAAGTCCAGTGGGATGTTTTTTTTTTTGTGAACATTCATGTTGGAACACAAAGGGGACATCCCCAAGCCGTTTGCACAAAATTGGGAGCATGAAATTGTTCAAAATGTCTTGGTGTGCATTAAGAATTTCTTTCACTTAAATTAAGGGTTTGAGCCCACACTTCTGATGAAGAGCGCCACAATTATCTCAACTCCTCTACCTCCGTCAGACCAGTGCTGTTCTCATGGACATTCCCAAATCCAGATTCATCCATTGTGTTGCTCAGTCATGAACCTATTCAATGAAGCTCTTTGTGCATTAACCTCGAAATAATCTGACAACCACATAAAGTTCGGAGGTCTGTAGTTGTCGACTCTGCAGAACTTTGAAGACCTTTGCACACTTAACGCACCTCAGCTTTCATTGACCTCACTTCTTTATTTAACTGACCTAACAATTTGTTTCTAAATTGCTATAGTTCCCAATTGCTTTCATTTCGTTATAACCCCACTATTCCAACTGGTAGTGGAATATTTATTTGCCAGATCATTCCACAACTGGACTCATGGCTGGATTTCACACATTTGTGGACATGGAAGTAATTTAGAGGGGTCAATAAAAAGCAAAAAAGTATTTGACACCTCCACCAGACTTCAATAAACGTCTTCCACTGGATTAAATAAGAAATGGCAAAATAGTAGAATGGTGCTGTATAGTGAGCTTAATGACATTGGATTGTCAATTACTTCAATTCACTATAGGTTTGATTACTAAATAAACATTAGTATTTTATCTGCTAAGCTTTTAGCTCAAGCTAGTGTAAGACTCGTGGGTGTCCAGATACTGTGATTCTCCTTTGTAGAATATCCACAGAAACAATTGAGCTCTTTCTCAGTGTTGAGCATTTAATTTCTTTTCCTCTACTCAATCAGCTGTCACCAAACGTTTGCTCTTCTCCCTATCTGGGGAGCCTTTCGAAATAAAACATTTCCAAAACATTTTGCAGTTTCATAACACTAGGACTAGCTATGTTCAACATTGACACTTTCACCAAAGTATTGGTTTTAAAGTCAATACAGACAATGTTTTTATCCAGATTCAGTTGCACATAAATGTGTAATGTCAAAAGGATAGTATTATGTATTTTCCAGACATCATAAAGCCATTTTATAGCACAATCAAATAATTATGTTACCTTCAGTTTTTATAAAAATGCTGTATATCAAACTTGACTTAAAAGAAATTTGACTTTGCAATTTAACACCTTGAAATTGGGCCTCTGTCTCTTTAAGAAGCTCCAGTTCTTTCTGACACTCCGCCTTCAGAATGTCATCATAACAGACTTTCTCCATTTAGCATTTATAACATTCTTAGCAGCCTTGCACTGAAAACTATATTGCTAAGTTTATAATGATTATAATGATAATGATTTTTTAGAAGCTGCAATGACTTGAGATTAAGGGACAGATTATCCTTCCAGCACAATAATGTTCCCAAACATAGAACTAGAGAATCTGTGGCAAAGCTCGATTTCCATAGACGTTCTCAACTCTTCAGTCTTTACATGTGCAAAGCTGCTGGAGATATACCTCAACATCACGCCACGTTTTTCATTTGTTATTTTGGCAAAAACATTTTTGAAAACCATGTATCATTTTTCTTGCACTACACAATTTATTCTGTGATAGTCTACCACATGAAATGGCAGTACAATACATGGAAGTCTTTGGTCGTAACATGACAAAATGCAAAATGCAAAAAAAAAATGTATAAGGGATATGAATTCTTTTGCAAGCACTTCTCTGAAGTGGCAACCAGTCATTTCTTTGACAGACTCCAGAAATTGCATGGTCTCACTGTCAGACTATCAGACTAGTGCAAGCAAACGTGAAGATTTTTTCAAACTGTGTGACTACTTGCATACCCTGCAGGCTTCAAACACACAGCCACACACAGAGCCTGTAATAATCACAAAAGACAATCAAACACGCAGGCATATAGACACCCAGCTGGAAAACAGCTCAGCCTGAACTTTCCTTCATCACTCAGCAAACCAAATAATTTCAACTCTCAACACGGGAGGTCATCACAGCTGAATTATCAAGGGTTTGTTTGTTTGTCTGATGGGTGTTTGTCTGGTTTGCCACAAAAAGATAACATAAGAAGCATAGACAGTGATCACAGGGTGAAAAGGAGGGCGCAAACATAGTGAGAGCCCATGCATATTGCTGTGTTGTGTGCAAATATTAGCAAGTGCATCTGCCTCACAGCAAACAGCCACAAAGACAACTAACTCACAGAGATCCCATGACCTCTACACACAATCCTATACATGCTATTGACATGTGGATCGCTTTTACATAGCTGTTTATGCAATCAAACCCAAATTTGCAGTGTAGCTCATATAGAAATTCTCTCTTTTTTTGTCAAGCAAGTAAGCAGTTCTTTCGATAATCAAAGCTAATGCTAATTTTTCACATCGACAGCCAATCAACTTCCTCTCGGAAAGAACAGAGGTTAATTGATGCTCCAGGTCTCTCCTCTGTTTTATTGCTCCATGCTTTTCTTTGGTATTTCAAAGGCATCATTCCCACTACAGCATGTTTCATTAATGCTCTCTTCTTGATCTTTAACCACTCTGTTTTTTTAGGACATAAAAGGATTGAGAATGGGGAAATAGAAACCACTGAGATCTTTTTTCTTTTTCTTTTCTTTTTTTTAAAATACCATCACAAAATAAGCCTGTTAATGTTGGTGAGCATGTCAGACCCCAAAAGGGTTACTCAAACAGCTTTGCGTCAGCTGCAGTCTAAGATAACTGCGGTGTCTTGCAAAGTGTTAGATTGTTTAAAGAGTGATGACATGCAATTAAGCTTAAATTTAAGTGAATTCAATTTTAATTACATAGAGCCTTCTTTTGCAAAGCATTGTACATTTATAGTTCCTTGCTAAAGTTCAAATAGCCCTCGAACCTTTCATGTTACTGGGATTTTACGAAATACAAAAATACATACAGTAACACAAAATTCTTAAGTGGAAGGAATATTATGCATGTCTTTTCAAAATGGTTTGCATGTACAAATCTGCATGCATTTGTATTCTCCTGCCTGAGTCAACCCTTTGTTGAACCACCGTTCATGCAATTACTACTGAAAGTCTTGTGGGAGTATGTCTCCACCTGCTTTTCACATCTACTGTGAAGGTTTTGACAAGTTGAGTCTGAACATCAATTTTTAGTCATCACACAAATCCTCAATTGGATTAATGTGTAGACTTGGATTGGGCCATTCATTCACATTTCAATCTAAAGCATTTCATTTCTTTTTTTTTTTCTGTCTCTTCGTTTAAGGTGGTCATCATGGTGGAAGGATCCACCTCAGTCTCAAGTCTTTCAGAGCCTCTAACAGGTTTTCCCCCAGGATTGTGCTGCATTTAGCTCCATTCATCTTCCCATCGACTCAGGCAGCGCTCCTGTCACTGGCAATTAAAAACACCGTCACAGCATGATGCTGCTTCTGTGTGTCAGTGTGGGGATGGTGTGTTCAGAGTTATGAGCAACGTTCGATTACCACCACACATACGGTTTTACATATAGGCCAGAAAGTTATGTTTTGGACTCATTTGATCGGATGGTAATTTCCACATGTCTGCTGTGGCCCCAACATGTGACCAACTGGAAAATCCAACTCCACATAGCCTTCTTTCAACATTGGCTTTCTTCTTGCCTCTCTTTCATAGAGAAAATTTATGTCATTCTGTTTTGTTACTCTACTTCCAGGTCCCTCTTGAAAATGACATGTGGATCTCTCAATGGGGTTTTACCTGGTTAAATAAAATAAATAAATAAAAAATAAAAATAAAAAATTTCTCTGCCACTTCACCCTGAGTTCTGTCTTTACCGCTGTGTTCTTTCTTCATGATGCTGTTTGATCACTAATCTTCTCTTACAAACCTCTGAGGCCCTCACAGAACAGGGATCAAATTGCACATGGGTTCACTGTATTTACTGTATTCAACGTGACTTCTGAGGGCAATTAACCAAACTGGAGTTTATTATGGGTTATCAGGGTAATTAGCAAGTGCTCACCATTTTTTTATGCTTTTTTTTTTTTACATTTTGAAAACTATTAATCCTTACTCTTCCCCTTGACAATTCGGTGCTACTTTTTGTTGAGCTATGGTATAAAATCTCCCAAAAATACAGCATTTGATCCTAATGTGACAATATCTGGATCGCTATAAAGGCATCTGATTGCCTCTGATACAGTTGAATATTTTTTGCTTCAACAGAAAATAAAAACAGGATGAAGACTTTCTCTCTAATAAAGGACAGTGCAATGTTTTCTCTTGTCCCACACTGGCTCCTTTGTATCGAACTCAGCTTTGACATCAACTGGGTCAAACTGGAGGGAGGGAAGGAGCACAGCAGCTGGACCAAACCATCAATGTCAGCCTTGTTAGCCAACTTCATCAATGTCAGCCACCGTTGCGATTTATTTCACTATTTTCACTCTGCATACCTCTTATCGCTTTGTCTATGAGTATGCTGGTTAGAGGAGCATTAAATTGTCCGACTGTGTATTGCTGACATCCAGCATGTGGAGCTCGCAGACAGACGGCACTGGCACGCTGACAACAAACACATTTAGAAGTGAAAGTTAATTGGATGCATCCTGCAAACTACTGTGCACAAAGTTAAACAAGTCTGTGATATAAGAAAGTTAAACGAACAGGGACGACAATGTATTTTGTACTTAGAATATTAAATAAAACAGAAGAGGAGAAAGGGAAAAGGAGAGGACTCATCAAATAGAGTCAAATATTCTTTATTTTGAACAGGTGAGTAGGTTTAAATAGATTGAGACTTTATGGCAAATATCAGTAAAAATTGTAGCTTCAAAAACTATCTCTGCTTCTAAATTTGTGTTGCAGTGTAAAACCACCTTTTATAAAAATGCTGCAGAGGAAAAACAATTATACTCAGAAGAGTTCCTATATAAAGTAAAACAAGTAAAGTTTTGATTAGGATTTTGGCCTCTCTTCTCGTCCCCCTTCCTGAACCTAGCGGCTACACAAATAATGACTGGCAGCTGAAATGGGGCTTTGTGACTTTAAGATGTGACTCGAGGAGATGTGCTCTATGTATTGTTGATGAGACAAAAGCTCGAGTCAGATTCATATAAGGGTGGCAGGGAATAACTTCTCATATCCTCATATCAGTCACAAAGCCGTCCAGCTAAACCTCAATATCCCCGCTCTTCTTTCTGGACATGGGTGAGTGCACAGAATTTTTAATAACTCTTATCATCTCTTATTAATGGGATTTGAAAACTGTGAATTTCAATAACTTGCTAATGTTGCCTTTTAATATGTCTTTGGACACCGGGTTGACCTTCTTGCACTGTGGGCAAAGCATGCTCGCAAATTATTCCTGCAATTTTCATGTATGTAAACACATTTCTAGGTTCAAATATTCATTTACAGCTGGATCACCTTTCAAGCTCAGTAAGCAAAGATGATTTCAAACTTAATGGAAAACACCACAAGTGCTCAGTGGGGACTATTTTTCAGTGCAGAAAGTGGTCCTCATCTCCTTCAGTGATCTTATGAAGCATAATTCAAAGTCAAATCAGAGAGTCTGAGATTGAGGGGGAGTAAATCTGATCTTGCTTAGTCCATGCCAGGTCACCCATGGGAAGGAGATTTATATCATTTGCTTCTAAAAACGTTGTGTGCTTATTTTAGCATGCTTTTTTCAGCAACCTTTGCATATTTATTGCAACTAATGTGAGATCCAGTTGAATGAATTCTAAGCAGAGGCAACAGTGGCATTTTTTTTGCAGTAGTTTGTGTGCGACTACACTATTATTTTTCGGAAACTATTGCACTTCCTTCTGTTACGATTTATAATTTGGGAAGACATTAGCTCAACACATGGTTTCTTTTTCTGCATTAAGAACACAGATGCTTTGAGGACCTTTTAGAGACTTTTATGAAACCACACATAAAGATTTAAGAATCTGCCTGATTTCCTGTGTAATTGTTGTAAACTTGAATGTTGTTGTTGTTGTTGTTGTTGTTGTTGGGAAACTGTTTGAATTGCCCCCCTTTCTTCTCGTTTTCCTGCCACCCACTCTTTGAACCTTTGAGCCCAGCCCCCTGCCCACACTGACACTCAGTGCCAGCCTCAGCCAGCTGTGGATAGCCAATAGTCACACACAGCCAGTGGTGCTGAAATGGTCCCGGTGACCCCTTCTGCCATCACGCACGACACCGTTTCTGGTGTCATGATGGCCTTTTGTTTGTTTGACATCACTGCCCTTTGTTCATCTCCGATCTCTCCAAACACAATGGATATTGTACCCGCGAGCCACAAAGAGAAACTCTTTCTTCGGGCCCCCCAGGGTTTCACCACCATCCCTGAATGGCCCGGTGACGCCTGTGACCATCGCAGAGAGAGGGGCCGGGCCAGATTTAGTTGGGACTAAGCTGTGAGGAGTTGGCACAAGCAGAAGAGCCATCAGATACGTATGAAATCAGCGCAGAAGCGTCGCAATATTGTACAGTAGCGTAACCTCGCAGGCAGCGTTGTACATCACTGCTTGGTACTGGATCTTTTCTTGTTGCAGAGCAAGGCATCACCGGCAGCAAATGTTTCCGGTCAGACAACACTGGCTTTGCAAAGCCTTAGGTGCTTTTCTCTATCCAATTTCTGGCAACACATTTATTATTAACCCCTTGGATATTTGCTAAATGCTTCAACACGACTGCTTAAACCGGAAGACGTGCACAAGTCTGCTTGTGAGGGCGGCGGCGACTGCTTTAGTTTGGACGCTTTGCTGGAAGACGCTGTTTGAACTCTTGTTTGTTATTGCTTTCTAATTGTGTTTTTTTCCTTGTTTTCTGTTGCTTTTTTGTGGGGGGTTTGACACGTGCTCATGGATGTGCCGCCAGAGCGAGACCTTCCTCATAGCTCCCCAACCGGGTGAAAGAGCCCCCCTCTGCAGTGACGTTGATGTGTTGTGTGGTTATATGTGCGGTATGTGCCGCCTGTGTGCTGATATATTATGCCCCCTCAGGTTGCTATGATTGCTGTATCCGGTGCATTGGGGCAGTGCCCTACCCATCCCTGGTGGCCACCTTGTTGTGCTACGCCGGCATGGCCCTGTTTTGTGGCTGTGGGCATGAGGCGCTGGCCCAGACGGAGGAACTCGTCAAGACTTTTGCCCGCGACCCTAAGGACTTTGAGGTCATGGCGTCTTTGTGAGTTATACTTGGATGAGTTCATAAGAGCTCTCAAATATTGCTTTCATTTTCCATTCGACTGACTTTCCCCCTGTAACTTTTCCAGTATTAAATACTTCCAGTTCGTGATCTATGGGCTGGCATCATTTTTCTTCCTCTATGGTATCCTGCTTCTGGCTGAGGGTTTCTACACCACAAGTGCGGTCAAGCAAACCTTTGGGGAGTTCAGGAGCACCCAGTGTGGCCGCTGCCTCAGCCTGACGGTGAGTCGGGGAGGAACATGACGTCAGGTTCTTGTTGAGATGCTGAATGCTGGTTTGTGTTAATGAAACCCTCTTTGTTTCTGTATTCCCTCCTCCCCCCCCCTCCTCGGAATGATTAATTATGGTTGATGACCAATTTGAACGAAAACACATTTTTCAGGTTGACACCTGAGCGCCTGAAGGCAACTAATCTATAACCTTCTTGTTTCAACAGTTCATTATAGTCACATACATCTTGGCCTTCATCTGGCTGGCAGTGTTTGCCTTCTCCGCTATCCCGGTCTTCTTCCTGTTCAACATGGAGCACACCTGCCACAACATCAACATCCTGGCTGAAACCACCCCCAGCATTAATCAGCATAGCTGGATCTGCATGGATGCTAGGCAGTATGGTGGGTTTCTCCTACAATGACTGACTGCATCCCCCCTCCCACCAATGAGAGTGTTAATGTGTCCTTGGGAGCAAGGGGGATTAATCGATGGGGAGTGGCCATGAGACCGATGGTTGAATTTGCTATGAAACGATGGAGATAATTCTTCATCGCTGTGTCTCTGATGTGCTGCGTGTAAAACGGAGCGTTCATGCATCACAGCCCTGTCATGATTCAGCATTAGTTGGAGAGCCCTCGCTCACGTCATGTTTTCATTTCAGGTCTGCTTCCTTGGGATGCGATGCCGGGCAAGTCCTGTGGAATGACCTTGGCGGCTATTTGCAAAACCAGCGAAGTGAGTTATTGTCAAGGGATCACTCATATTTGTTTGATGCTACATGCTTGGAATGCATTTGTAGGCAAGTCTTTATTTAATATAAGCCAAACCAATTGTTTTTTTGTTGCTTCTTACAGTTCCATACCACCTATGACTTGTACATAGCCACATTTGCAGGAGCTGGAGTCACCCTTTTGGCGCTGGTAAGGACTCAATATATTACTGATTTTGCTTAAAGTTTAAAGAGGATTATCTCTTTTTTTTAAGAGCGGAGTATTGTACAGACATTGAGAGTAATTTGGATCTTACTAGGATAGACGATTCTCTTAGAATTTTCATTTTGATGAATCAAAGATATATTTTCAAGCAAATGCTATTAAGAGTGGGCAGAGACAATATGAACAAAATAGAAGCATGGTTGAAACTAAAAATTTAGGTTTATAAACCTGTACACCCTTTACCACACTACTCATATATGTTTGTTGGCATAGTAATCTGCTGTTAAAGTACTTTGTTGTCTTCAGTGTGTACCACACCACATGACATATATAAAGAAAAATTAAGGTGGGATGAAAGGCAGTAGACAATAATAATCACTTGATTTGCTGCAACCTTTTGGTTGTTACACATATTGAGTCTTGAGAACCTGTTTGCTCCATGCATCCTGTTTCGAAGTGTTTCATCTGGGATGGTCTTTGTTATGAGTTGTGGACCACTCCTGTCTTTACAGAAGCTTCTACGTAAATGACAGGGTTGTAACTACATCCAGCTATTCTGGAATAAACTTCCAGAAAACTGCAAAACAGCTGAAACACTGACTTCCTTGTTTAAATCAAGACTAAAACTCACCTGTTTGGAGTTCCTGGAGTTGTTTTTCAACAATAATAAGTAGAACATTGACCGCCATATTTGATGTGTATTGAAGTTTTTGATTATGGCATTTTTGTAAATGTAAATGTTTGTCACTGGTTTCTGTTGTTTTTATGATTTGTTGTGTTTTTGTGATGTAAAGCACTTTGATCAGCTTTGTTGCTGAATTGTGCTCTACACATCAACTTGATTGACTGACTGATCAAAATGAGCAAAATTCAGGGGGAAACTAATTATTCCAATTTCTTTAATCACTCCTGAAAATTATTGCACATTTATAGCTGGTTTATATGTTTTGTTTTTTTATGATCACCAAATGCCATACAGTCATACTGATAAAAAAAAATCTCTGAGGATCCTTCTGTTTTATGTTTTTACAAATGTAACACGGGTTTCATCGTAATCTCACTCTTAATCTTATCCATTTCATGTTTGATCAGTATTTTAGATTTAAATAGAATTTGGTGCCTATATGTCTGATGCAGATGCTGACTTTGGCTTCATTACCAGCTGCTAGTCCATCTTAGGGTTATCACAGTGCTTACAAATCAGTCATATCTTGTGATATCTCTTACAGTTTAGATTTTCTGTGAGTACCCAAACTGTTGCAAGACAAATGGAATGCCAGGCTTCTTTATTGTTTTATAGCAAAGTCTGGCCAGGCAGAGTTTGCCAGACAGTCTTTGTTAGTTGATTCTGTCAACAGAACCTGACAATTCAAGAGCTGTTTCCATTCTTATTTTAAAGATATGACTTCAAATATTACTAAGAGTTTCAAGTTTGAAGCACTCACTTTTATGCCCAGGAACTGTAAATGTATCTTGGACCTACTTCAGTAAACAAGGTCATATACCCTGCAGCAAGAAGGTCTGTTCGTTTGAATCCAGGCCAGGGCCTTTCTGCATGGAGTTTGAATGTCTTCTCCATTCATGCGTGGGTTCTTTCTAGGTACTCACGCTTCCTCTCACAGACATAAAACATGCATTTTAGGTTAGTTGACCTCTCTAAATTGCATTGTTGTTTCTCCTGCGTGTCTTTGCTTTTAGTTGGAAGCCTGTTCTCTAATTCATCTGGTTCCTATTTTAGATTTTTCCAAGTAGACTGTGTAGAATAACAAGGAAGCTGTTAAACCTGATTATTGCCGCAGGCATCAGGAACAATACTCCAATCAATTTTTGAAGTTCTGAGCAGAAAACATCCACATGTCTTTTTCTAACCATCTGGAACCAAAGATTGCATTGTATTTGTTTCACTCTGCTTCTGTTTACTGAATGTTATACACTCTCAGTATATATGTAGAATATTAATGCTGTTTCATGTCTGTCCTTGCCTTGCTTTTCTTCTTTCAGATTCTCTATCTGGCTCCCACCACCTACAACTACGCAGTCTTGCGGTTCCTGGGCAGAAAAGGAATTCGCTAAGTGCTTCACATCTGGCTATGAGATACTCGTCCAACTCCAGGTTTTAGTCCTGCCTTCTTGAAACAGAAACTTTTCAAACTTGGATCATCTGCAGTCCTTTTTCTTTTCTTTTTGGATAACAGATCAATGTCTCTCTCTACTGTTACATATGAACAACAGACAAAGAGAGGAAGATAATTCACCCACCGTAATGAGCCCCAACCTGTTTCACAAGTCATCCTCTCAAATGATTCTCTTAGCTTTGTTGTTCATTTTCTCTCTCTCTCTCTTTCTCTTTTCCTCTCTCTCTCTTTCTCTCTCTCTTAATTCGCTCTGTGAGGCTTTTCTGGAGCTGATTGTGATGTATGAGGTTTCATGAATAATTAAGAGCAACGACAGCTTTGCTTTGCAAGTCATAACTGTGTGCATCCTGTACAGTGTTTACTGGTGCAGATATTGGTTTGTGAATATAATTTTTGCTGCTGCCTTATTATCTCCAACTCGCCCATGAGCATCATGAGTCTAAAGCAGGTGAAGCTGAATGTACCAAAGTTTCTCCTGGAGCTTCTCTCTTCAGAAGAAATCTGCTGTGCATTTTATTTTATTTTTGTTTCTCTTAAACGTGAGTAATAGCCTTCATGATTACCTAAAATTAGCAACAGAGAGGTCGATATTTAAATAACGGCTCTGAAGCTGACCAGTGTTGAGTATGCTTATTTGTAATTGAGGCTAATTAAGTGATTGATTTGATCTAAAGGATTTGATTGTAATTTTATTTTAATCACATCCTGTACATGGCATTAAAATAATTCATGCTGATTATGGAGCATTTCATTCAAACATCTGTGGTAATTAGCACTGTGTAATTTCTTTGTAAATACACGATTTTTAAACATCACATCACACCATGTCCTCCTTTTCAGTGAAAGAAAACATTCAGTAAAACAGTGTACAGATCAAGGGCAAAACCGGGGAGATTCTCAGAGAGCACATTATTCACTCTAAGCTTGGTGACAGAAAGTATTTTCCGCCAGCAGAATTCAAAAGTTAAGAGCTTTTTCAAAGCAGTCTCCACAGTGGATCACTTTGCCAAGCAAGAACATGGCGATCGGCATTTCTCCCAGGGCCTTAGCACAAACGCCGCACTGCAGAACACACAAACATTGGTTAACATTAAGCAATGATAAGCGTTACTATTTCAACCACACACCGTATTAACGCCTTTTTGTCTTTAAAGCATTTTGTCCTGTTCAAACCACAAATCGCAACATATTTTATGGTGATTTCATGGTGCAGATCTACACAAAGTAGTGTTTAATTGTGCGTGGAGGGAAGAAGGTGAATGGTTAAAAAATGTTTTGCAAGTAAAAATTGGATATGTGTGACGTGCAATGCAACCAGTTCTAATCAGAGGTCACCTAATTACAGAGAAAACCATTGGGTTAGTAAGTGTGTGTCAGATGGCCTCCTGGTTTGATTACAACAAAATTTTAACTTTTTGGAATGAGAGGGAATCTTTAAAACTACTAACAGTAAAACAACACCCTAAAGCATGCATTGTGAAGCATGGTGATTGCAGTATCACGCTGTAGTAATGCTTTTCTTCAGCAAGGACAAGTAAGTTTGTCAGAGGTGCTGCTCCAAACTACGATGGAATGTCTCTGACAGAAACATATTATGTAGAAATCAGGACCTAAATTGGATTGAGAATCTGCAGCAAGACTCAAAACAATTATATTTAGACACCCTTTACAATATAGCTCACTATTTTGAAAATAGAAATGAGCCCAAACTAGTTTTTCGATGTTTAAAGCAAGTAAAGAAATACCCAAAATACTTGTGTTTGTAATTACATCAAAAGTTGGGTGGAGAATGTTTTAGCTTACTCTGAGTACTTTGTGTAGCCTATGAAATAAAATCATGATAAAATACATTAATGTTTGTGGTTATAACCTTATGAAATATTTTAAAAATTCTATGGGTATGAAAAGTTTGTATTTTAAGAAAATCAAATATGCAAAGAAATACAAACCTTGAGGCATTCTTCATGGCATACCATGGGCGGTTCGCTCAAAGTGATCTTCACGTTCCCATCAATTATTTTGTTGCAGTAAGAGCAAAAAGGGGTTCCGTCACTAAAATAAATGTGAAAACATTGAATTACCTCACAGTGTAAAGCTTCCAGTGTTAATTATAACTTTAAATACTTTTTACACCTCACATTTTTCTATAAGAAATGCCAAACCATGCCAATGCTTAGAGATGCGACATGACCTATTGAAAACTTACCTGGATATTTCAAAAACCTGGGTTGAATTTAGTTCTTCTGCAGGCTTCTGAAGGCCTTCAGAACTATATAAAAAAAAAATCATCAATAAATATAAAGTGTTTTATCGTCATGTTTCTACTGCTTGTGAAAGCATGCTTACACCCTTGCATCGTCAGGCTGGGGATTAGGTTCCTCTTGATGAGGCTGTTCTTGAGCTTCAGTTTTAGGAACAGATTCTTTTTGGGGTGCCTCCACATGCAGGGCATCTGTCAGATTAATGGGTCTGTAATCTGAACTATCCTGAACAGATTCAGGATCTGCAGTCGGTATGGGTTTAAGAGCATCTTCAATGTTCAAATCCATGGAATGTACTTTATCTCCAAATGATGGCTCAACACTTTGTTCAACAACAATATTGTCAACTGCCTGGATTTCATCCTGTGACTCGGGTAGAGTACAGGCGACTGGTTGCACACTGTTAAGTGGAGGAGCCTCCTCACGGGGTGTTGCATTATCAACATCGGGGGTTTCCACCTCCGCCTCAACCTCAGCTTCAACAGTTTCATTGTCAACTTGCTCCGGGGGTTGTTTTTCACTACTGGCCTCTGCAGGTGTTTCATTTCCAGGCTGAGCAGGTGACTTGCTTACAGATTCGAACTGCATGTTAGGTTCCACACTGGCTTGAGGAGGAATGTCTTCATACGGGGTAGCAGTGTTCACAATAAACGGAGAGGCAGCGGGTACAATTTCTTCTGCAGGTAGCAGGGATTTCTCTCGACTTCCCTCTGTAGTTTGCGTGGATACTGTCTCCCCTCCATCCTCCAAACTACTTGTGTCTGTTTTGATCAAAGCTTCTGGGGGTGGAGCAGGAATCTCTGCAGTGCCCGTCGCACCTGATTTCACCCCAAGATCACAGGAAACCTGATAATCAGTGTCAGGGTTTTGTTCTTTGACTTCTGCAGTTTTATGGACAGGTGGTGGTTCTGCTGCATCAACTTTACCATTTTCTGAAGAAACTGGTTGGATTTGTTCTTCATTATTTACATCTGCAGAGACCTTAACATCCTCCCCGTTCTGCTCCACATTGGACTCGCCAGCTGGTGCTTTTAATTCCACCTCCTTCTTTTCATTGTTTGTATTTATGACTGGCTGTTGCTCTTGTGCTTGTTTGGTTGGTGATTGGCGTCTGTAACATAGCATGGTATGTATTTATAATTAAGAAAACACTTGATACACAGTAGATCTACAGCATTTTTGCAAACACAGTTAAAAAGAGGATGTTCTATACTAACTTTGTATTCCTCGTGGTATTTTTTCTTGTTTCCTCAGTCGAATCATCAGGTTTAATAGAATCAACGTCATTGTTTGTCTGATTAGCTGAAGGCCTACAACAAAAAGGTGAAAGACAACTTTCAGAAAAATTCATCTGATAGCATCAATGACAATTTACAGTAAAAGTAAAAGCTGAGAAACCTGGAACCTTATTTTAAAGTTCAGTACGCTGGGAGTTTTTATTACAGCTGATTGGAGAGAAGCAAAGATGAAAGCAGAATGTCATTATAGCTCAAATCTGAGAAAACATTGTGGAGGTTTATAGAAAAGCAATTTAGCAAACCTAAATCATTTTCACATCTACATTAGGTGATTATCTTTAAAGAAATAAATAACTATGTAAACAGGAATTTATGATAGGAGGCGAATTATCAAGCATCTTCCTTTGTGATATCTATATATATATATATATATATGTACAGTACAGACCAAAAGTTTGGACACACCTTTCTAATTCAATGGGTTTTCTTTATTTTCATGACTATTTATAAGGCAAGAAATCCCAACCTGACAGGGCAACACCTATGAAGTGAAAACCATTTCAGGTGACTACCTCTTGAAGTTCATCAAGAAAATGCAGAGTGTGTGCAAAGCAGTAATCACAGCAAAAGGTTGTTACTTTGAAGAAACTAGAATATAAGGGCTATTTTCAGTTGTTTTACACTTTTTTGTTTAGTGCATATTTCCACATGTGTTATTCATAGTTTTGATGCCTTCAGTGTGAATCTACAATGTCAATAGTCATGAAAATAAAGGAAACTCATTGAATTAAAAGGTGTGTCCAAACTTTTGGTCTGTACTGTATATATGTACAGGTTTGTACATATATACATATATGTACATATAGGTTTATATGATCACTCACTAAATGCAGCCTTTACAAGAGTTATCTGCTCTATATTTTCTTTCAGCATAAATCCAGATTGCATGAACCCAGAGGCTAAATCTAGGTGCACCACCAGTCATTTTCCTGTGTGAAACACAACTGAAAACAGAATTATAAGTAAAACGGCATAGAAAGCAGAAATATCACAGATCTTTGTTTGGTATTTTATTTATTTATTTATTTAATTTTATGCAAGAGAGTTACTCTACTTGGAAATGCTTGACCACGTTCTGTTTTCACTATGTGATTTTACACAAGAAGATCTTGGAGGGCCCACTGCCTTCTACCTCCCATGAACATATTAATTCTCTTCTTAATAAATATCCACCCAATGCAAATATAAAGACAGTTTAAAGGCCAATAAGATAATGTTTGTGTAAGCTTCTACAACAAAATTCTAGTTGTTTTCAATCTTTAGAAATCTGTTTTGCTTCATCACTGCTTTTGAACAAGTCAACCAGGACTAACAAATCTGGATTATACAGAAAGATCTGTATTGCAGGTAATATATTACTTTACAACATCTTTACTAGAACTTCATCCAAAGAATTCTGATCATCGGGTGTTAAAACATGATTTTGCAGATGCACAAAAGGAACCGACTCACATTGCACAGCTTGTTCTGAATTAAAATTCAATACATATGGCACACTGTCTGATGTTAAAAGGTCAGAGTAAAAAACACAACTGAAGGTGAACTTTGTCACTTAAAACCTCATATTACAAATCTCTGGAACATTTCCATGAGGTTCAAACCAACTCAAAACTGCAGTCACATTTAAAGGCTCTATTGTCAGATACAGTGGACTTTTTCATGTTTTTGTTGGGGTTTCAGAACATAATGTAGTCTCCTTTTACAATATAAGCCAAGTAGTGATCTATATTTGCAAAAGAAATATGCACAAAGAATCTGCTCTGGGAGATAAACACAGTGAGTATATGAGCTCCATAACTAATAAATTCTGCTTTAAATATCAACACTGTGTTTGTTCACAGCTTAATTCTCACAGGACACGTTGTTGTGGAACAGGAGAGGAGACTGGTAAATGAGTAGCGGCTGCCCACTATAGATATAAAGCTTGAATGAAACGCGGACAAAGCATCATAAAGTCACTTGAGCAAATGGCTTACTCTTTATGTAACAATATATCAGAAGACAGCGGAAAAGTGCCTCATTTGATGATGCTTTTTAACAGTCAACTGAGACATGCAAACCTGGTGAATCAATAAATCAATATGCTGGACACTCCATAGAGCATATATAATAAGACAGTCTCCAACACAATGCAAAGCTGTACAGAAAATTATTCCTGCCAAAAAATACACAAAACTAAATTATTTATTTACAGCAAAAGGAAATTGAGTAAAACCTGGATTTCACCCAAGAATTTCAATCGCCATATTGATTATCAGCAATTTTCTATTATTGGATTCAAAACCATTGTAAAAGGTGTACATATAGAAGCCATTTAATCCCCTGCTCAAGTTTAACTAGCTTGTGTGCTTTAATGTTCTATGTTAACTATAAATTCATTTAAACTAGAATTGTTTAAGTTGTATTTCAAAAATATAAGCAATAAATAAACAAGCAAAAACAGACATTAATTTTTTTTTTATTCATGTGACAAAGTACATGTGCGAAAAGCTTAATTAATAAAATAATGGTTTAAAAACATCAGAAATAAAAACGCAATTAAACAATTTTTGAAAAGAAGTAGGAGAACACAAACACGTATTAAATCTAAAGTATTATGTTAAATCTTCCAAATAATTACATAAAATATAATCAATATCCAACCTAATTATATAGGCTAAATAAAATGTAACAAAATGAACTCAGAATTTGAAAATATTTTTCTATTGATTTTACTTTTTAATTTCTGAAGTTTTGGGCACTTATTTTGGTAATGGTCGCTTTAATACTTTTGTTTTGAAATTAACCCAACTTTATTTCCGGTTGCGCTCCTTGCTGTAGCAGTCTTAAGCTAGGGGAAGACGAAATGTCTCCACTCCTGCTATATAATATATAATTTATTGTGTTTTTGGAGCCGGGAGATGAAATAGCGGTTAGTATTAAATGAACAAACTGTAACTATTATGTTGTCAACTTCAAAACTACCTCAGAAGCCTTCAGACTGCACAGCATCGTACTTCACGAACAGCAGCGTTCACGTTTCATCACGGAGAAACCAACACAGGAGAAATTATCACCAGATAAGAATATTACGAGGATCTTCCCTGGCCCGTAAGTACGCTTTGACAATTTTAGAGTCGCAAGAAGACGTCTTTGTAGCAGAAAATATATATATATAACGCAGTATAATTTCAAATGTTGAACGTCTCCATCATGAATCTCCTTGGAGCCTCTGTATGGTGTATTTTGATGCTTTCAGGCTCTGAAAAGTTAAGGAGAATCGATTTTGTCGCTACTGCTTTATGCAATGTATGTTGTCAAAAAAAAAACATACAAATAAAGCACATTTGAATATTTTTAAAACCTAATTTAGGACGTAGAAAGTTCAATTTCGGTCTTGAAAACAGAAGATCAGAAAAAAAGAAGCGTTTGAAATTTCCGTCTTCCGACGTCCGTGAAGTAGTCAGCAACCCTTTTAATTCAGAGCCAGTTTTGCCTCCGCTGCTACAAAATAAAATGTGTACACAAAAGAGATATTTCATAAACCTGAGCTAAATTAAATGTTTTAGTTTAAAATCTAAAGAAATTACACTAAAGGGTATTTCTGGGTGTTTTTTTTAACTAAATGAATTTTATCAATTTTACAAAAGGAAACTATTTTGTAGAATGAGGCCAGCTGAGTGAGCTGAGAAGTTATTTCAAACTGAAGGGGGAAACATCACCTGTTAGGTGGACAGGTGTCCTAACATTTATACTGTTACAGAAAATATATTTTTTCCTTTTGTTCAATCAGTACTGCAAGGTTAATTGTAATGTTCGCCTATTTAAATCGCTCTCTTTTGCAGAAATAAATAATAAAACAAAACAAAACAGATAAGACATTTGGTAGGTGAATATTATATATATATTTGATGGATTGTCCTACTTTATTGTGGAAGTAACCGAGCTGCAGAATCATATGAAAAGTGACAGGGACATTATTATAGGAAGAGAAGGAGGGTAACTGCAAACGATATTCTCTTTGCACTTTTCAACAATATTACCATAATGTTTTCCTAATTTTGTGCAGCCCTAGTTTGTTTGGTGAGTCACTTAGCTCTCGCCTATGAATTATTCAGACATAAAAAGGCTCCTGAACTCAAGAGATGAAGTGTTCTGTCAACACACAATAAAATAATTAGTCAAGAAGAACAGGTCTGAAATTGGACCGTAAGCCACTTTGTTACCCTCAGACAGTCAAAACCTGTTCCCATTTCTTAAAAAGGTTTGTGAAAATAGTGAGAGGTTGACAGACTTAAAATAATCTTCTAGCTTAAAGACAGTGCTTTCATCACCAGTTATTTAATACTTTTATTATTCTTACATTTGTCATTTTTCATTTAAAAAATTTTAAGTTTCATCATTGCTGTTATTTATTTCAATGATAATAATAAGAGAAAGAATGAAAGTATTAAAATATGAATCATCTTAAACAAGGTTTCCCCCAGAGCACTTGCTAAGCCCGGTGGTTGGGTGCCAAGGAAGCCCATCGTCTTTTTAAGTTGAAAAATGTTTAAATTTGACAGGAAATTTGAAAACATCACTTGGTAATTATGTGTTATTGAAAGATTGGAAGATTAATACCTGAACATCAACTATAAATCCTTAAAAATGCAAACATTTTAAAAAGAAAATAAGTAACGCTTAGCCTTGTGGGGGAACAAGTAAAGTCTGGCGGCCCGCCAGGCTTATTATACACTGGGGGAAATCCTGCTTAAATACTAAAAATATCAACTACCATATATTTTTATTTTAGTACTGATTTGTATCTAGATGCCAAATTGTGAAATTTCTTAGTATATTAAGTGATGTTTATATTGGTTAGTTCACAGAGTTGAAGTGAATCTTTAAAGTCTAAATTTCCTCTGCCTGTCTGTTTAGAAAGAAATGCCGTCCAGAAACCATCTTGACAAAGTTGGGCGCAAGAAAAAGAAGAAATGGACGGAGGAGGCCATGGAGCGTGCTCTGATAGAGGTGAAGTCTGGGAGGAGCACAGTGAGGCAGGCGGCTAAGGAGTTTGGCGTCCCCAAGTCCTCGCTTGGAGACAGAGTGAGTGGACGGGTGACACCTGGGAGCCGCAGCGGACCGGCTCGGCTCATCACCTCCGCAGACGAGAAGCTGCTGGTGGAGTTCTCCTTATACATGTCCAAGCATGGATTCCCACTTACCAAGCAGCAGGTAGTGTCCTTTGCATCGTCCATTTATAAGCGGCAGCACCGGAGGGTGGCATTTTCCAAACTGGGCCAGACGTGGTGGCTCAATTTTAGAAAAAGGCAAGAAAAGAACATTACTATTCAGCCAGCAGACAATGTTGTGCGTGGGAGGACAGTGTGTGTCAGGAAGGAAGCGGTGGATCAGTTCTTTCGTCTGTTGAGCACGATCGCAGACACACACGGGCTCAGAGACTCGCCGAGCCAGATCTACAACTGTAGCGAGACGGGCTACCAACTGGGCAGGAGGAAGGCCGTCCTCTCCAAGCCCACGAGTCTGGGCTACAAGCCAGCGCCAAGCTCCAGGGACCACGTCTCTGTCCTGGCTTGCTTCAACGCAGCTGGAGAAGACATTCCTCCGTTTGTTATCTACTCCAAGGCCTATCCAGGAGGAGTGTGCTACAAGACTCAAGGTCCACCTGATGCCCTTTACGGGTGGTCGGAATCTGGTTACGTCAACTCGGAGCTCTTTAAGAAGTGGTTCCTCAAACATTTTCTCCTTCATGCAGCAAAGGAGCGTCCTCTGCTGCTGATCTTCGATGGCCACAAGTCGCCGGTGAGCCTGGAGGTGGTGGAGTCGGCTCAGAAAGAGGGCGTCATCCTCCTTTGCCTGCCTCCCCACTGCTCGCACATCCTGCAGCCGCTCGACACCAGCCTCTTCATGGTCCTGAAGCAGCGTTTCGCTTCTCTCTCCGGGGACGGCGACAGCGGCGCCGACGGCCACTTCGCCCTCAGCAAGAAGGAGTTCTCGGGGGTGTTAAACAGAACGTATCAGATAGCAAAGGAAGAGGAAGGTGTCCGGATTGTGAAGGAAGGTTTTAGGAAATGTGGCATTTTTCCGCTTAACCACTACGCGCTTAATGAGGTTCATTTAATGCCTTCACACAGCATCGACCCCGCTGCTGGCGACTCCTTGTTAAAATCGACAGAAGGCATGCACTCTGTAGCAGAGCTCGCAGCACCTGGACCCTCCTCCTAGCTCATTACCAATTCATCAAACTGTCTGTACCTTTGAGGTGAGCGGGGTCGGTTCTCCTGAGGAAACCGTGGCTGGTCGCATTACTCAGCCAAACCCAATCAACTCAGACTAGTCCCGCTCATTAAGATGCCGAGTGAGTTTGTAGTCCTGCGGGGACGTCACGCCGCACCACCCCCCTGCTTCCGTGCAGGACGCTCTGTTTATCCACCGGCCAGAATAAAGGGATGTGTTGATATTTAATTAGTTTCCTGCATTGTGTTCAATGCCAATCTTACAATGCTTCACTCCTTTACCTCCCAGCCGGTTAAGGTAAATTGGGACAATACAGTGTGGGCCACATTTATTGGCGCCTCTTGGAGAACTATAAAAACAGTTCTTTTTATAGAACAGTTTTTTAATTAAATTAAATTACATTAATTTAATTAGATTAATTTTTACTGCAGTGGCATAACTAAGAAGATCACCATTTTAATCGGAATACATTCCCTTACGTCAGCAAGAATTGGCCATTTTCAACAAAATGACTGGTGTGACAATTCTTTGAACCTCTAACAAATACGTTTTTTAAGTGTATTTTATATTTTCATTTACGTTTTGCTGCATGTATGTGACACAATGCAATAGACAGGATAGCGTTCTTCATAAGCCAAGAAACACTGCGGCTGTCGCACGTTACTGTAAGAGAACTGCGGCAAAGAGTGACATTTTAAGGTCACCGAGTCTCCATGACAACAATTACATGCTATCTGCAAGCCAATTGCTTGCATGCTTGCCAGAAAAGGCCTTTTCTGTCCTATCAAAAACATAAACTCTGCTGGGAGTTGTTCTTTTTTTTGGATGAGACTAAGACTGAGCCTACACGGCAGAGGATCTGTCATGCTGTGGGTCATTTTCACTTTCAAAGGGCTTGAAAACCTTGTCAGAGTGCGTAGCATCAAAGACACTTAAATTGGGTCATTATTGGGTGTTTTACAATATGTTGTAAAACACCAAAAGTACCAGACCTAGTCTAGTTTTTATTGCAAATATCTTAGTTTAGTCCTATTTCAATTGTACTAACTTACCATTAACTTTTCAGCAAGAAATATGAGCTTTTTTTAAAGTAAATAATTCCTTAACATTGATGAAAAAGTACTAGCTATAAGTGAAATAATCTTCCAGTGGAATAAGACATTTTTCCCATAACATAAGTTAAAATGTCTTGCTCCACCAGCAGATTATTTAACTTCTAACTAGTAATTTTAATTCAAAGGAGTTATTGACTTAAAACAAGCTCCTATTATGTGCTGAAAAGTTAGTATAAGTTAATTTTGTCTTATTTCGAGAATACTAAGATATCTGCGTTAGAAACCAGATAAAAAAAATCTTGTTTTTGCAGTGTAAAACCAAACCAACACAAACATTTCTCAGCACACACTACATCATTTCTTTTCCATCTCTCTTCCTAAATGTGAATCCTATCTATGATATAAGTTTAAGGGAAGATATTGTTGGAGAAGGCTCAGTGTTTCTCTGTTGGTAAAAGATGAGGTAAAGAGTTAACAGCAGGGGAGCCAGTAATTGTGGCCCTTTGTGATTTTTTTTTTCTCTCCCACTCAATAGATGTAGTCACATTACATATTTGGTTGGTGTTTTTTTTATAATATTGCGTAAATCTATTTTAAGGATTTGCTATTCATCTGCACCAGAGGTGCCAGTAAGAGTGGCCTGCACTGTACGTTTAAAGCGCAGGTGTCAAACTCCAGTCCTCGAGGGCCGCTGTCCTGCGGTTTTTAGATGTTCCACAGGTACAAAACACTAGAATGAAATGGCTTAATTACCTCCTCATTGTGTATATCAGTTCTCCAGAGCCTTGCTGATAACCTAATTATCCCTTTCAGGCATGGTGCAGCAGAGGCACATCTAAAAGTTGCAGGACACCGGCCCTTGAGGAATGGAGTTTGACACCCCTGGTCTAAAGAGCAGAGAAAGTCTCGTTTTTCTCGTGTTTTTCTCCCTATGGTCCCCAATTCTTCTGGGTTTTTTATTTTACTATTATTTAAATTTAAAACGCACAAACACACAGAGCCTCCAACACATTTCAAAAGCTTCTAAACAAAGCAACACAAGGTCAAACGTCCACTACAGAAACGTAACTGTTGGCCGTTTAATATCGCAACCGGTGCAAACTTAACGTGTCACAGCCAGTTATTTAGCAACTAAAACTCTGCAGTGGCTGCAGCCGCGCTGACAGATGCGCCATCCCACGTCTGCAGTCATAATTACAGATGCAGCCTCTTCAGCTGTCAGTGGGCGGGCTGGTCAAGCAGATCTTCAAGTCTCCTCTCTCTGAATGCGACCGTTCAGGCTGGTGCTGCCACGGCTCAGGCTGCACGAATGCGGTGGGAACAACACAACACATGATGCGGTATAATAATCCAGCTCATCCTTGTCACCAGAGGAAGAGCAGACCTAACTGAAGGGTTATTTGAGAGTTATCAAATGTGTGTTTGCAACTTTTCAGAGTTATTTTTTCTCCAAGTGCAATCTACTACAGTATTTTGTTCTTAATTTAAGAGTTTTGAGTGAGTGTATCCGAACACTGCATGCTCTATTTGCTATTACCACAGAAGAATGGAGCCAATAGCATGTTCTCAGGGAGACGATTTAAATAAAATGTTTTTTTTAAAAAGGTATACTTACCTGTGTGTGTTTGTGTGAACCCACTTGCCAAAATTTCGCAAAATAAAAAATTGCACCTTTTACTTCTGAGTTCTATGAAAGGCCTTGTTAGCCTTTTCCATAAATAAAAATAGTAATGTGCAGCTTTCTACATATATACATCAATAAACCAAACCAAGGATTGGCGCTAAAATAATTTATCTTATTCACACCATGTCAAACAGCAGAGTTGGTGGGAGAAAAAGTCACATATACATATAAAAGCTCGTCATTTCTGCTGTGAATTTCTGTATTATAAACACACAATCACTTACTCTGAATTGAGGCTTTTTGGTTTCGTATTTAAAATGCAGTGCTCACTCAATATTCAAGGTTGGTAAACGATTGACAATTACAATCAGTGATTTATCTTTTAGGCTTTAAGAAGAATTATTTTGTTGTTTATTCTGTGCAAATGGGTTTTCCCTGAGGGTAGAAAATGCTTCAGTATATATTTAGCCCAATGTGAAGTAATTAAAAGTCCAGGTCACTTTCACACTGTAGGTCTGTAGGGAATCAGCTGATGGACAAAGTTAATGTTTATGTCTGTTAAAGTCTGAGATGGTGAGTTGGGCCTGAAGCCTGGAATACTTTAATTACTTTAGGGTGATGAAATCCTTGGAAGAACAATGTCAACTTGAGCAACACAACAAGAAGCAGGGTTTTTTTTGCAAATTGCAGGATCTAGAAATGTTAATGAAACATTAATTGGAAGAAAACGTGTTTGAAAAATTTACTAATTTACTGTACTTTGAGTCACTTTAGTTAAATAAGTTGGTTAGATGTTATACAGGTGGTATTATTTTTAAAATAAGCAGATGGGATCAAATCTTTAGCTACAACTGAGCAGCTTTTGTGTAACTCACTGGAATCTTTTGATCCTCGTCTGGACCAATGAATTCTGCATCGCTGGAGCAGGTTCCTGTTTCGCTTCAGGAACTATCCTAAGGGACAGGAGAAGTTTTTGTTATTACTTCTAACATGTCATTTCTACAACTTCCTTTTACAAGGTTGGACAAATTAACCATCTTGTTGCCTGCTCAGTTATCCTGTAGCCTAGCAGCAAATTACTGGTTTAACTTTACTCACTTGTCATTGTTAGAACTTTGGATCCACCAGCAGTCCTTCTTGGTTGATTTTCGCACCCTGATGTTTTGCAACACCTGATTTCTGTCAATGTCTAAAAGATACAAAGCATAATACTTAGTAATAGCAAATATTTGTAATTTGTCTAAAAAAAACCTTCCTAAACATTGAGCAACTTGCCTTTTGACATGATGTTTCTCCGACGTTCGACCTGAGGAGATTTTCTTACGATGAGTAAGACTAAATGAACTCAGCCTTATGTTCTCTCTTCCTGTCCGTTTATCCTGAGCTGATTAATGAGCCGCAACTTGTAAGACATCAACCTGCATTGAAAGAAATGACTAATTGCTATTTAACAAGTTTCACCCCAACCACAACTCGACATAAACAAGTGTATGATCTAGTTTACTAGATCACTCTCAGATATCTACCTTGGCCTTTATTTACATTGTCAGATCTTGTCACATCTTCTCTGTCTTCCCTCTGAGGCGCTGTTAACATTTTGACCTGTGCTTCGTTTTTAATCTCTTATAATGAATTTAAATAAGGATCTGCCAGCACCAATTAACCAGGTCAAATTTGCTATGCATTGAAAATGAAGCCAATTTAGACTTTCTAATGAGGTCTGGCCGTGCAAACAAGTCAGAGACGAGATCAGATCCACTGTGAAAAAGGCCAATTTTTTGGGTTAGGCTGTGCTCTCACCTGTTTGAGTCAGCTGAGTTGTCGAGCCTCCTCTGTGTCCTTGTGGCAGATTGGTAGTGATATTTTAACTCCCACCTCCCCACCCACAACCTGTCATTTCAGATTCCACCCCCTGAGAGCGTTTAGGTTTCTACGGTTGGATGTTGGAGAGGTGTATCTTTTTTCTCCCTTTTTTTTTTTTTTTACTCTTTGGAAAGCCACATTCCAAAGATGTTATTCATTAATATTTGTGCCGCAGCTCTTTCTTGATAAGAAAAGGTAAGCACGGTTCATCATCTCAGCTGTGGGAGAATCTGAAAATGTTTGAAATCGCTGCAGAAATGTAGTTCTGGTTGACACCTTCACTCACTGACTTTATTGTGGAAAAAGCTGTAAACCCGTCATCGCTACATTACGTTCAATAAGGAAGCTGCTTGCTTTTGCTTTTTTTTTTACTGGTTTTCCAGCAAAACATTTGTGGCAAAACATACCGTTCCACTTAACAAGATTTCAGGAATCAGAAAAAACCGGATTTGAAACTACTGAAACTGTTAACAGTTTCCTTATTGGACACTTGCATTATCATTTTCACTCAATGGCATTCAAGTGCAAATGACACGCAGTGATCTTTGTTGCCAAGCATCTTACTAAACTTGAATGAACCTGTTTATGCCAATTTATATCCAAAAACAGCTCACAGCCTGGTTTATTCTCCTATTTCACTGTTTTCCAGGTTTGGATAAGTATAGAAGAATATTTGTAGCTTCACATTTTATTTTCTGTTACATTTTCTAAATGTTGTGTCATTCCCTTCTTACCTTCCATTTCATGTCTTGCTCTCTTTTTCCTTGTGTCCTTCTTTCCATCTTTCCCTCTGTCTTTCCTTTTTGATACTGTTTTATGTCAATAATTATTTTTTTAAATTTAATTCACCCTTTCCTTAAGCAGTATAAAGAAAAATTTACGTTTTCCTTGGATCCACATTGTCTAAACCATCCTGTCATAATCATGGAAAACCCTCACTTGATAAACTGCACAGCCCAAAACAAATACATGTTCAGCTCAACAGAAGATTAGTTAGAAACTTTTGAAGTGGGGAAAAAGTAAACCCTAATAAGTAAAGAAAGTTTTGGGTTTTTTTTTAAAAAAAATGGCGTACTACAAAGGCAGTGGAAAAAAGAGAAAACAACAATTGAAGAGTTATATTGCATTTCAGATTCCCACATAGCAATTTAATTATAAATTGAAAAGTTCTACAGCTTTCCTTTTTGAAGAATAATTTTGGGTTAATAGAGATATAAATCTTACTATGTGCCTAAAAAACTACATTGCTAGTTTACAAGGTAATGGTTACAATATCCATAATATTTGTATGAATCACAGGTTTTATTTAAACGCTTCAAAATTTCAGTTCTTTCATCAAAGAAAAAATTCATTTCTTCTCAAAATAAGTGACAGCTTTTGTGCAGCACTTTTTATGTTTTTATAATTTATACAGCTAAGAATTAAAATGCAATAGTTTTCTAATTTTGATCTAGAAAGACTTGCTTTCTGGCGTAATGATTATGTCCTAGTATTCAAGTAAGTTTTGGTTCTTTAGGCAGGATGTTTAAAAAAAAATTGTTTTTGTGCCAGACGAACATTTGCATACGAACAATAAAAACATTTTGGCTGTAAATGACAACACAGGTTGAAGGGTTTATACATTTTCTGCTAATTCCTGCCCTCTACCGTCTCTTCCATAACACTGCACGTTTTTCTAAAGCCAACACATTAGAGTAGACAAGTGGGTCGTTTTTATCTGTTGACACCCGTTTAATATTTTACAAATAAAATTGTTTGGAAATACAAATATATTCCACAAAGTTATGATGATACTATTTTGTACCAAGATCAAAATATATATTTTGTCCGAGTTCTATAAACGCATCTTTTCCTTTTTTTTTTTTTTTTTTTTTTTTTTTTTTATGTTTATTCCGGAAATGACGCCACACGGATTCGAGAAGCTGTCTTTTGTCGTGTGCTAGCAGCCTGGTAAGTATTGAGCCTTTGGAAAAACCTACCTATAACCACGTATCTGATATAGAGAGTAAAAATGTACACAGCTTACTATTTAAAAGAATATTATACTTTCACTCAATTTGAGCGGAGCATTTATGATACACAGTTGACGAGACAAGCGCGTTGGACCAAGTTAGCCTGTATTTAGCATTTCTAGCTAATATGCAAACTTTGTCTTTAAAGTCCGTTGATAATTTAGTAGGATTGTCTAATTACAGTTAGATTAAGCCCAACAAACAATGCAGATTTTTTTTTTTTGTTGCGTTGAATATTCTAACGATGATGTGAAATACTTTAAGATAAAACTAATAACTTGTTTTCCCACCATATGTATTATTTAATGTGTTACGTTTGAATAAAACAGAGCCGTCCAAGATGACTACAGCTGCAAGACCCACATTTGAGCCTGCGAGAGGAGGCAGGGGGAAAGGAGAGGGAGATCTGAGTGCTCTTTCCAAGCAGTATTCCAGCCGAGATCTTCCAGGTCATACAAAGATCAAGTACAGGTCTGTAGATCGAATATAAGGACCAATTCAAATTTTCATGAGAGTAGATTTTATGGTTTTTCAAAGGAGATTGAGAAAATAAGTGGTTTTATATGAAAGAGAATTAATAAACATTTCAAATGATGCAAAGATCATAAGTGTGCGTTTAAAAAAGAAAAAAAAAACATAGTAATTGTTGAAAATAAAAGCTTAAACAAGCATGCTTTGTTGAATGTTGGGATTTGTTGATGGCTTAATTGACTTGCTTGAATTTAATTGAAGCAAGTCTGACTGGTAGAGCTCTGGATTCATCACTCAATCTACCGCCCAGCCTACTCCCTCGATCATGACAGCTAGAGCAAAATCCTCAGGGATAATGAGCTAATATTTGCTTTCTCTGTTGGGTGTTCATTTGGACGAGATTACAGTAAAGAGACTGTTTTGCGTCGTCATAAGTTATTTTTAGGTGTTTTTTTTCTTTTTCTTTTGTCCTACAATAAATACTGTCTGGTGCTCAGGCAACCCACCCAGGATGCCCCCGAGGAGGTGCGTGCTCGTGACTTCCGCAGGGAGCTGGAGGAGAGGGAACGTGTCGTTTCCCGTGACAAGACCAGAGAGAGGGGACCCAGAGGTTTTTGTTTTAAATATAGAATAATATTCTTAGGCTATATTTCTGACACAGTCCCTAATTTTTTAATTGTTTTTTACATACGGGATCAATTATTAGTATTTGTTTTTTCCAGAACACACCACATCCTCATCGTCATCCTCTTCATCATCTTCAAAGAGGCCCAGACTGGATCAAATCCCAGCAGCAAACCTTGATGCTGATGACCCTCTGACTGACGTAAGTTCGGACTCACAGTGGTCAATATGGACATAAAAGTTTATCTTGATGTTTTGTTCTATTTATCCAGTAAAATTGATTATAAATCATATTTAGAAATCTACTATATTGCTTTTTGATAATATATCGAGTGCATGTCAATCTAGTTAAAGCTGCTCTCCTAAAACAAAAGTTCACTAAAGATAACTTACCGATTATTAAATAGCCTACGTCAGGACATTGCTCATGCAATTGTGTCAGTAAACAGCACAACATAACTGCATTAAATCATGGTTTTGAAGGTATTGTTACTTTTTGTACTACTTGTGTAATCACCCATTGAAAATATAGGGGAAAAAAACAATTCTTGTTGTTTTTGGGTTTTGCAGTTTATTGGTTTCACAACAAATCAAAATTCTTCTTACAATAAACGAAGTTCACTTGAACAATTAATGGTGTGATATTCGTGAACCTTATTGCTAACTTTATTCATCCTCTTTAAAACTCTCATTGGACTCCCCATCTCATTTTCTCTTCATCCTTCTAAGGATGATGAAGATGAAGACTCTGAGGAAGACAGTGACGATGATGACACTGCTGCCCTCCTGGCTGAACTGGACAAGATCAAGAAAGAGCGAGCCGAGGAGCAGGAACGCAAAGTAACAACTGAACACTCGTGTTTCTGCTTATTGGATTGAAATGGATGTACAGTTATTAAATGTTAGAAAGGAGCTGAATGATGTCTCTTTGGGCTTAGTTCCTTTATTTATTTATTTATTTTTTGTTTTCCACTTCAGGAGCGAGAGCAGAAGGCAGAAGAAGAGAGGATTCGAATGGAAAATATCTTGAGTGGCAATCCCCTGATTAATTTGGCCGGCCAGCAGCAACAGAACCAAGTTCAAAATACATTTAGAGTCAAAAGGAGGTACATTTCTCAGACAGAAAACTTTTGTGAGTGTGTGTGTGTGTGTTGTTTATCACCACCAGTAACCTTCTCATGTATCATCTCTTTAGGTGGGACGATGATGTTGTGTTTAAAAATTGTGCCAAAGGGGTGGATGAGGCACGGAAAGAGAAACGCTTCGTCAACGATACGCTGCGCTCAGAGTTCCACAAGAAGTTTATGGAAAAATATGTAAAGTAAAGGACTTGCTCTGTGCTTTATTGGATCATTTTTATCATTTTTGGTCTGCAACCCTCAAATGGTAGGCAGCGTCTGCTGCCATTGAAATTCATTAGACTTTGCAGAGTAAACAGGTAAATGGCTGTATATAAATGAGTTGCATCCTCTGTTTAAATTTTGTGAAAACATTTTGAAATGTGATTTAACATTTATTTCTGTGGTTTATTTTTTATTTCAATAAACAATGACTTGGCTCACAGTATTTTTCCCATGAAATGCCTCTTCAAATATAGTTATCAGTGAATGTCAAACAGAAGTTAAATTTAAAATCTTTCCCATAGAAAATAATTTTACATGTGTTTTTATGGTAAAATATTTGCTAGTAATGCATTGTGTCCCTTAGTAAAAATTGATACACTTTGGGCATCTAAATAAAGAGAGATTAATTGAAATACATGCCACACTTTTCACATTTTAATTTGTAAAAAAAATATTTCATGACCCATCACCATTAAACTACCTAAAAAAAGTTGTAATGTGGCAACTTCACCATATTATTTATAAAAAAGTCTGATACAAACTCTCAATGAGTGTCAACCTTTTATTTCTTTCTAGTTGCATGTAATAAAAATAATTTTTGTAATAATCTCAAGTATCCCATGGACTGCTAATATCTCAGATAACCGACAGAGGGCGCCATCCTTCACAATGTCCTGTTTGTGACAGGGATTGGGAGGCTTCTGGGGGAAAAATGGCAGCTTCCTTTTGTTTGTGAGGATTTGCTATGCTGGGAGTGAGCATTTAAAGGCGGTGTTCAGCGGAAACCCCGGTCTACATCACGTTTTCGGAGCTCGTCCTACCTTTTACTTACATTTTTGAAGCAGGAGAAGATGGAGAAGAGCGGTAGCGTCGATAGTTTGGGCTCGAAACCCTCTTCCCGACAGCCAAGTGTTGATTCATTGTCCAGGTAGCTAAACCCTTCATATCTTATTGCTTTTAAATGTGGGTAAAAGTCTGAAAATTGACGCACTAATGAATATAGGGGCTTCTTAAACGTATTTAATGTTTTCGTCCTCCAGTGTCATAGGTGTAATTTTAGTAGTGAGTGTTTAAACTCCAATAATTAAGAACGCCTCCTAAATTGTCACAAGACGATCACAGATGTCATTAAAATAGGACAAGAGCTTGGCTTGCATGTATTAGTTTTTCTTATTGTTTCTGAGTTCAGTTGTTTGTCTGACATAAAAGCTCATGGACGCAATAAAACCTATGCAAAACATTCCATTTAAAATCCAAAGTGTGTGTAAGACAGACATGGGCGTTGTGCATTCTGTTATACATCAATCTCAGACCCGCCTGCTTTTCTATTTAGTTCAGTTGTGTGTAAATTGTATTCAAATACATAAAGTTCTAAATTATCCTAATTATAATTCAATACTTTGCAGAGTTGCAGTCTCGATAATTCAAATCGAGACTGTAAAAGTCCCAGCAAATTTCACCCAGTTGCTGGCTTTGCAGCGATTCCTCATCCTGAACAAGCATGTGGTGACAGTGGAAAGGAGCCACTTGTTTTTATCAAGAAAAAACCTCCAGCAAAACCAGGCTTAGTTTGAGAATTTAGGAGAACCACAGAACCTGTAAGATGCAGGAAAAGTTGACTTGCTAGATAGAAATGGGCATTTACTGTATTATCTCAGAACATTTCTTCCTGTCATGATAAGAATATTGATTTATAGTGACATTGATAAATTCACAATAACAGCATTGCACAGCCATACAGTTAAATATGTCAATGTCAAATTTATTTATATAGCACTTTAAAACAGGCATAAAACTGCACCAAAGTGCTGTACAAGAATGACAATAACACAAATGAATAAAAACAGAGTATCAAAACACTAGTTTAATTAAATGCTAAGGAATAAAAATGAGTTTTAAGAAGCGATTTAAAATGATCCAGGCTGTGGGCAGATCTAATTTGGAAAGGAAGATTGTTCCATAGAAGAGGACCAACAACAGAATAAGCCCGATCTCCTTTCCTCTTAAGTCGGGTCCGAGGAACTGTCAGTAAAAGCTGATTATTTGAACGTAGGGTTCTGGACACAGACTGAAATTAATATGTTTAATAACTTTTATTATAATCACAATAGATAACACTAAATATCATGATCAGGAAAGCAATCCAAAAATATTAATTGAAGTTCATGGTTATATGACAATATGTGATAGACTTGTATGGGTATAAAAGCTTTTAACTTTTTTTTACTATAGATCTATAGTAACAAGATGAATCTGATGCAAAAGGGGTTTTAGCTGCAGAAGGCTGGTTGCATTCATATAGCTATCAATTTATCGTCAAACATAAATCTTAAGTTAAAGGAAGAAAGATTAAATCATTTTCTTTATCTTCTGTCTTTGTTTTATCTGTTCTCAGCACTTCCACCTCTCGCTCCGACCGCTCTGCCCAGGCCAAACCTCCATCTGTTTTGTCCTCCGACTCTGTGTCGACGTCTGCAGAGTTTTCTCCTGAGCTCCGGGTTAGTTGCCTGCGTTCAGCTCATTGATATTCTGCAGCTTGATAAAAATAAGTTTTCATAACTCTCCTCATTTATGCATCCCCCAGGTGAAGCCTAAAGCCACTGCCAAGGTATGCTATTGCATAAGTTTCTGAGCCAAAATCAGCAACTTTTCAAAACTCTGAGTGGAACTTGTAATGTTAACGTTGTAACGTTGCATTAGTTCTGCATGATTTATTTGGGTATTTGAAGATTTTTCTATAAATCTGTGAATATTAAAGTCATATTTGAGAAGGAATGACTGCTTTGCATGTTGGATGTTTTGTAGAAGGCACATAGAGACTCAGATAAAGAAGAACCACAGTTACTTCCGAATGAAACTGTGCAAGATATGGGTAATTTATTTCCTTTTTTGCTTGGGACTTAAAGGGCTGGCACTGGAAGTAAACTATTATTTTCAAATTACTGAAAAGAAAAATTATTGAATAATTGAGCTTGATCTTGTTTTTGTTGGGGGGTTTTTTCAATAGCATATGACATTACCTACTTCTGTCCTTTCACTGGAGCGCTGAGGGGAACAGTGATGGTCACCAACTACAGGCTTTTCTTTAAGTCCATGGACAAGGTGCGTGCGGACCATGGTAAAGATGAAAACGCTGTTAGTAGTTTGAAGAATTATTTTGTTAATTTGTTGCTCATATCTAGGATCCGGCGTTTATGCTGGATTTACCTCTCGGAGTTGTAAGTCGAGTGGAAAAAATTGGAAATGCTTCGAACCGTGTTGACTCGTCATATGGAGTAGTTTGCAAGGTGAATACCTGGCGTTGTTTCATACGTAGATACAACCGGTTGGTTCATCACACGTCACTTATTAAAAACCTACATTTCTACTGTTGCTAATTTTTTGCCATGGTGACAGACTATTTGCTATTTTGCAGGACATGCGCATTCTGCGATTTTCACACAAACAGGTGGATGACACTCTCAAGAAGTCGATTTTTGAAGTTCTGATGAAATTTGCATTTCCTGTTTCCAACGGACTGGTGAGTCGCTCTCCAGCTCACTGCTGCTGTCGCATTAACGCTGCACAACCGCTTCATTTCTCCTCCTCACTACACAGCAAATCTTTGCCTTTGAATACGGGCAAGTTTTTCCTGAAAACGGATGGAAGGTGTATGATCCCATATCGGAGTATAAAAGACAGGTAATTCCAGGAGCGCGAAGCTTTAATGTTTTTCTTAATCTTATTAGGAGCATTCTTACAGATGTTTTTTTATTCTCAGGGTATACCCAATGAAAGCTGGAGGATAACGAAGGTAAATGACCACTTTGAGCTCTGCGATACATACCCATCCACTCTTGTGGTTCCGGTCAACATACCAGACGAAGACCTGAAGAGAGTGGCAGCTTTTAGAGCAAAAGGCAGGATACCTGTGAGTAATCCATCCCAAACATCCATGACTTTGTCTCGTCGACGGTGCTGATGTTTTCCTGACCTTCATGCGGCAGGTGCTGTCATGGATCCACCCAGAGAGCCAGGCCACAGTGACGCGCTGCAGCCAGCCGATGGTCGGAGTGAATGGCAAGCGCAGCAAAGAAGATGAGAAATACCTGCAGGCGATCATGGATGCTAATGCTCAGTCCCATAAGCTTTTCATTTTTGATGCCAGGCCGAGCGTCAACGCCGCTGCCAACAAGGTCGATATTATAAATCTTTAAAAAGCAGTTTTTACTTGAATTTTATAGATGGATAAAATTAGAGCTGCTAGAATTTGTTGACACCATTGAGCAAAACTTATTACAAAAATGGCAGCATGAATTTAGAGGTACGACTATTTTTATATTGAGAAACAGTCATTTCTCAGCACCTAAGCAGGTCAAAAGTGATTTCATGCACTCTTTCATTAGCAGAAAAGATTATGCAGACATACATTAAACTCCTGTGTGAAAAGTCTTAAAATAATTGTTTTATTGTGGTTTCATTTCTACGATGAAAACTGAAAATCTCACTTTTTCATGTGACAAAATATATTCTTTTGCTATTTTTACTATGCACAAGGATTCTGTTTTTAATGATGCTTGAATTGAATATTAAGCTAGGAAACAATTATTTCTCTCTTCCTTTCTGCAGATGAAAGGCGGTGGATATGAAAGTGAGGACGCATATCAGAACGCTGAGCTCGTGTTCTTGGACATCCACAACATCCACGTCATGCGGGAGTCGCTGCGCAAAATCAAAGATTTAGTTTACCCCAATATCGAGGACTCCCATTGGCTGTCCAACCTGGAGTCCACTCACTGGCTCGAACACATCAAGGTGGGCAGGATTATTTATGAAAACAAGCCACCCACCAACATTTCTTAGTTACTTTGGGTTTATTTTTCTGCTGGTGTGTTTTCAGCTGATTCTGGCCGGAGCGCTGAGGATCGCAGACAAGGTGGAGTCTGGGAAAACGTCCGTGGTGGTGCACTGCAGCGACGGCTGGGACAGGACCGCCCAGCTCACCTCTCTGTCCCTGCTCATGCTGGACGGTTACTACAGAACCATCCGCGGCTTCGAAGTGCTGCTCGAGAAAGAGTGGCTGAGTTTTGGACATCGCTTCCAGCTGGTAAACTGAAACGTTTTTATCCCTTTAAAAAAAATATATATATATATATTTGTATGTTGTAATTTAAAAATAAATAAGCGACTTTCCTCATCGTGGGTCTGTCAGCGTATCGGTCACGGCGATAAAAACCACAACGATGCAGACCGTTCCCCTGTCTTTATCCAGTTCATTGACTGTGTGTGGCAGTTGACTCGACAGGTAAGTAAAGGACAACCGCGTGATACATTTCTGCGTGGAGAAAGTGAATCTTGAAAGATAATATGTATCCTTTTTTTATTATTGAAGTTTCCTGCAGCTTTTGAGTTTAATGAATACTTCCTGGTAACAATCCTGGACCATCTCTACAGCTGCCTGTTTGGGACATTCCTGTGTAACAGTGAACAGCAAAGGTTGAAGGAAGTAAGGGTTCTTTTGATTCTGCAATGAGTCATTTTTTCCACTATAAGTTGCTGTCACACTCGTCACATATATTGTGAAATCTAAAAACACGTTTCACATTTTGTGAAACATCAAATCCTGTTGCATTTGTGTGTGTTGCTCAATATTTGTATGGTGAATGTTTTGGGGGGTGAATAGTGTAAAATGTACAGATTGTATTGCATTAGGACAGAGTAAGGCAATTTTTCTTTTCTTTTTTTCTCTATGCTTCTTGTGTGGGATGAAAGTTTAATGCTTTTTGCAAAATTAAAACCTCCAAGTTGTAAAAAATGTTTTAGCTGAAATCAGTGTACACACATTTAGAGTTCACCTCGTCAGCATTCTAAACTAAATTTAGTCTCCACTTTATGCGCATCATTCCCTAATTAGCATGTTAATTATCATCACTTAGTATTTGCCACCTGGCCTTTGTCACTGATTTTACATCTTTTTAATCCTCTTTTGCTTTGATTACTCACTTAAACTGTAATTTAATGTGGCTTAAGTCTCTATAAAAGGGATCCTAATTACATATTTTCTTGCCTTAGTTGCCACAAATTATGATGAGTGACATTTTTAACTGGAAAATGGTCAATTAAACCTCCATTGGTAATTGCATCCATTGTTAAAGCTCATTGATATAGGTGGCCTTCTCAAATTATATTATGGTTCTGTTTGAGCATGGGTTTTACTTTACAATGGTCAAAGAAAAAAGTTTTTAGTTGACTTTAAAGTGATTTATATTATATGTACATGCAACCTGTCCAAAGCCTACACACTTAAACACACAGCAGGTACTAAGCTGTTGTTTTTGAGGGGTGAGGTAGCTACTTTTTTAATTCAAAATGATCAGTGTTTAGTTCGGACTTGCCATGTAAATAAAACAGATTTATTAAGTTGGAAGCTCTCAGCAGTTTCACGTATATTTTCATAGAATCATGACGTGGATTCACAATAGTGACAGAATAATTTTAACAAATCATAAAAACAGTCAAGATGATGCAAAAACATTAATGCAGTTGTTTTTTCTTCTTAATTTAAGGAGATTCCCAAGAGGACGGTCTCGGTGTGGTCCTACATTAACAGCCAGCTAGAGGAGTTCACCAATCCAATGTATGTAAACTACTCAAACCAGGTGCTGTTCCCCGTTGTCAGCTTGCGCCACCTGGAACTTTGGTCTGGTTACTACATCCGCTGGAACCCTCGCATGAAACCGCAGGTATATCATAAATTCTTCTGTTAGTTGGTTTTTAAGTGCTCCAAAGCTGAAAATGTAGGCTTCTTTGTTCCGTGTTCGACAAGGAACCTATTCACCAGCGCCACAAGGAGCTGCTGGCGAAGCGAGCCGAGCTTCAGAAGAGGGTGAACGAGCTACAGAGGGAGGTGACGAACCGCTCTGCTTCATCATCTTCGGAGAGGGCGGGCTCACCCACACGCTCCATCACTCCCGTGCAAACCTTTGTTTGACACTCAATGTCTTTATGAAAGCAGTGTTTTTATGCCTGGGAGAACATTGGAAAACCTAAGAATCGGTGTCACAACTGGATCCAAGAAGAGCCCGTGTGTCGATCCGCCTCTTTAGGGGACGAATACACTACCACCTTAAGTTTGAACACGCAAAGATGTGTGACTATTCAGGTAGAGTGTGTTTACATTGGAGATGTCTGAGATCACTGGACTGCAGCCATATATAAAATATTAGTCTTGTGAGGTAGGAGGGCATGTAAAAGAATAAATAAAGAAGGACTTTAATGCCTGTTGACCCACCCACAATCAGTGTTAGTTTTTACACTAGTTACCATTTGGGTTATGTTTTTTTATGCCTCATAGGAACACTCACTCCACTACTTCATGTTCATTTCGAAGCACAGCAGCACAATTTGTGAACACATAGTGCTGCAAAAACACACAAAAAAAACCCAACAGTCTTTGAGTTTGTACATATTTGTTTCAACCGATAACTAAAAAGAAATGATGCTAACATTTTTAACACTTGCTTTGTCTTCATAAATCAATACTGTTAGACTGTTGCGACCAAATATCTGTTTTAATTTGAGAAGGGATACTATGTATAACATTCCTTTTACTGAGCAATTCAACTTTTGTAAGTTTAAGTTCTCTAAGAAGCTAACATTATTTATTATCCTGTAGTATGGACTTGTTATGAACTGTAAGCATCCTCTTTCTCTTAGTCTCATAATTTTTGGGGGTGATATCAGTTAGTTGTAAAGGATATGCAATTATTTGGGTTTGTTTTGGTTATTAAATGTAATGTAATAATTAGAATCTGTGCCTTTCATATAAATAATCAAGAGTAAAAACTCAAATGTGCACAATGATGATAAAAACACTCACATGAAACACTAATCAGCCTCATGATGTTTTCCTCATATGTAAACTGTTGAAATGTTTGGTAACTTCCCTAATAGCGCTAGCAGTAATGATCTCTAGTTTATAAAAAAGTGCCTTTCATGGTAAAAATAAATAAGACAGGTTGACTCTATTGGTGGGAACTCTTACATTGTTATGTTTCTGCATTGTAGCTTTTAAATATCCAATACCCACTAACAAACTAATTGTTCTTAGGTTGTTATTCCACTACATCTTTCTCTGTGTTCATCTCTGTCACTCATAATGCATTACTGTTTCTTTAAAATGTAGAACTATTAGTCATAAACGTCCACACCATTCCTTATACTGTGCTCACTACCTTTATTCATCTATTTCCTGCATTGTCAAGTGTACTGTCAGATGTCAAACCATATTAAACTATTTAATAAAAGTGACACTGTGGAGTCATTTTTAATGTTTATTGATTATGAGTGGATAATTTCATATTCTGTCACTTTAGATTGACACATAATTAAATTGGTAGTTGTGCCATATTGTTTATGCATGTGTTTTGATTTTCTGAAGATTAATTAAACGGTGACCATTGAGATAGGCAAAGGTTGGGATATTGTAAGCTTTACACCAAATTTCTCCCTGATCTGTCTGCAGTGTTACTTGGTTTTCATGATGCTATTTAATCACTAGTGCTCTCTCACAAAACTTGAGGCCTTTACAGAAGAGCATTGGGTTTTATTTAGGGGTATTAAATTTGTCTGAACACCACACTTTTCAGAATTTTGTTGGTCTGTCACATAAAATCGCAAAGAAATACATTGAAGTCTATGGTTGTAACTTGCCAGGATTCCCTTGATTGGATAACTTCAGATTGAGGTTAAATTGAAATTTGTTCATGATATCCACCGGAACTTCAGTGTTATCACTTTTTTGCTTGCGAAATGGCTTCCAATCATATAAACACCCTAAAGCATTTAAAAATATTCAAGCCAACTTGCATTTCATTCTTTTAAGTGTATGCGATATCGAAAGGTGAACATTTGTGCGGGCCCCCTGATTGGCTGAGCTCATTTCAAACTGTAAATCCCGCGGACGGATGTTGTGTCGCGATAGGTTTCCTTCCTTCTTCGTGAGCTGTCGGCCTCTTCCGGTTACATGACACAAAAAAAGAGACACGGAAAACACAAGGAAAATAACATTCCTCGGCGAGAGCAGCGGAAACTTGAACCCCGCGGAGTTCATTGTTGATGAGGATTAATTCCGAGGCGACGCCATTAAAAGCCAAGGAGAAGCCATCGGCGGCGGGACGACGCAGCGAGAGAGCCCGGAGATCAGGACTTTATTGTTCTTCGCCTCTCGCTCGCTCCCTCCAGCTGAGCTATTTCTGTATTTGCCCTGCGCTACGTAGCCGAGCGGGCTAACGTCGGATGCCAACGCGGTGTGTTTCCCCCCCCCCCCAGCTCTCAGTTGAGCAACAGCGAGCGGCTCTGACGGTAGAAACGGCGCGGCTAATCCGTTCGGTTCGCAGCTGGACCTCGGTGCTCCTCCTCGGCTAGGTCGGACGACTGCTCAGGTTGGGGCGAGAATGGCAACGTCGGCTCTGTACGCCTGCACGAAGTGTAACCAGCGGTACCCCTTCGAGGAGCTGTCGCAGGGCCAGCAGCTTTGCAAGGTTGGAGAGCATGAGAGGGAGGACGACCCAAACAATCACGACCTTAGGAGTGTAGTTGTGTGCGGGTGTTTGGTTATGGCCACCTTGGAGAGATTTAGCAAGGGCTCAGATTATGTAACAACTTGGAAAACATCCACATGAACGTAATGTTCCTTTTATTGTAGAGTTATATCGGTGTTACCACACCCTGACCTGCTAAACATTTGTTATACGGGTCACTTAGTGTACATATTTTTCAGACGTGTTGCTCCTGTGGTGCTGCTGCTTGTATGGTGAGAATTAAAGGCCTTTTAAGTCACAATTAAGCCTTTATATAATTTCCACATGCCCTTAATTAGCTTCTACAAATTAATGTGTTTCAGATTTTTCTTAAATGTCCCTCAATCACCTCTGGATTAACTGCTCTTAAAGTTTTTAACTGAATTCAGTCATTAATTGCCTGCCATATTGTCTTTATAATGTTGAAGGATGCCAACTTAAAACAAGTAAACAATTTCTCCTGTTATAATGAGTCACAAAAGGAAAAAGGGAGGGGAAATGAACCGTGTATACAGGTAAAATATTGGCATTCCCTGTAAAGATGTTAAATAAAATAAAACTTTAAAGTGATGTTTTATTGTGCATTAGCAGAATCTCACTTTTTAAAAAGTTAAATTAAAAACTCATTGCCTCCTTGCAATTCTCTAAAATGGGAAAAACAAGAGAGCATGTCATTCAACTGAAGTTGACTTGTCGATCTGGATTAATAAATAAGAAAATAGATGCAGTAAAGAATCTCTGAAGCATTCTCCATCAGATTGGAACTATAAATGCATCTCAACATAAAAAATCTGAATTTTAAGGCTTTTTACACATTTTTATACCAAGTGGGCCAATAACTGGAGGCTTCTGTACTTAATTTTTTTTTCTTTTGCAGGAGTGTCGTATTGCACACCCAATAGTGAAGTGTACATACTGCAGATCTGAGTTTCAGCAGGAGAGGTGAGAAGGGCTCCACTATTTTCTATTACCTCTTATTTGGGATGTTTTTATTTTTATTTTTTTTGTGGAATCAAACCCCGTTTGTTCCTCTACAGTAAAACAAATACAATTTGCAAGAAATGTGCCCAGAACGTCAAACAGTTCGGAACGGTGAGTAGTAGAATCTTCCAAATCTGTTTTAATGCAAAGTTGACCTGAGCTTGCGTTATATTCTCGCACTGGTGCTCCAAACCGTCAGTCTTTTAAAATAGACCTCGCATATTGAAATTGCTTGTGACTGTTTCGTGTCCATATCCTGTTTTCAAAAGTTTTTCTTCATCTGTTTTTGCAGCCCAAACCCTGCCAGTACTGTAACATCATTGCAGCTTTCATCGGGACAAAATGCCAGCGGTGTACTAACTCGGAGAAGAAATATGGACCCCCACAGACCTGCGAACAGTGCAAGCAGCAGTGCGCTTTCGACCGCAAGGAGGAAGGCAGAAGAAAGGTGAAAACTAGAGCGATGTCCAGTCTGAGTTTGCGGCACGTACGTTATGGGCGGAGTCTCACCACCTACTCTCTCTTGCTTGTGCTACAGGTGGACGGCAAGCTGCTGTGCTGGCTCTGCACTCTGTCCTACCGCCGCGTCCTGCAGAAGACTAAAGAACAGAGGAAAGGCTTCAGCTCCTCCAACTCCTCATCCCTGAATGAGAAAGACCACCACTCCAGATCGCATCACCATCATCATCACCACCACCAGCACAGACACAGCAGCTCCCACCACAAGTATGTCTGCCACAAGTTGTCACTTCTAGTCAGTAGAGATTCACCAATCTGAGCTTTGTGTCCAGTTCTCGTACATGTTTTTACCTGCAAGATTTCGATTGTGTGTGATTCTGATTTCTCCCCAAGAATGGAAACATAGGAAAAAATAAGAATAGCATTAAAAAAAGTATTTTCTGGTCTTTCTTCAGTAATTATCAAGACCAGAGTCGATGTTGCACCACTTGTTTGAGAGAGTGTGGACTTGAAAACAGATTTACCAGTATTTTTAAAAGAAACACGATGAGTACACAAATGACAAAACACGATGAGACAAAATCAAAACTATAAGGCAGTAATTCATATTACGTTAGCGATTAGCGTGGCTAGCCTTCCAATCTGTGTGTGTATTTGCTAGAGAATGTAGATCTTTACCTTAACTATGATGCATTTCCAAAATCGGCATGTTTTCATGGCAGATGTTGAAAACTTAAAATGAAAAAGTAGAGCAACTTTGCTGTAGAGACGTTCTGTTATCTGCTTTAGATTTTTATTTTTTACTTCACTTTCAACCTGAATTAATGGCAGAAAGTTTTTCTTTTAAATAATTTTTTACATATCTGTGCTTCACTTTAAGACACCTCACCAGTACTGAAAATGGCTAACTTTCAGCCATCGTCAGTATTCTTGTCTGAAAATCATTCTTTTACTATAGTTGGAGTAAAAGGTTTATACCATGAAGTGCAGTTTGCTAAGTTTACCCATCTTTCACAGACTGAGTGGGAGCTTGAGTCCTGAGCAGGAGCCTGGACTGTGGAAGCAGAGGTACAGCAACTTCAAGTTCGTTAAGTTGCACAACAGCGATTAAAATTATGTTTAAATATTCACAGTTCAGTTTTCCTCTTTGCTTTGCTTTTGCAGCCATAAATCGTCTTCAATCCAGAAGGAGACTCCAAAGAAGAAACCAAAACTGGAGCTGAAGCCATCCAATGGGGACAGGTAGCCCCAGCGTTTCATTTGAGCTCAACTTTATAGCTGCATTATATTTGTCCCACATGTTCAGGAGCTTTTTTTTTTCTTCATTATTTGTTTGCTTGTTCATCCCAACAGTAGTTCAATCACCCAGTCCATGGACTCTGGTGGAACAGACAACTTCATTCTCATCAGCCAGCTGAAAGAGGAAGTTATGTCACTAAAGAGGCTTCTTCAGCAGAGGGATCAGACCATTCTGGAGAAGGATCGAAAGGTGAGTCGTCTTCCATAGATGAACTCCAGCACTAATTATTCAGTCAAAGCTCTGAGTTTCTGCTCTTTTTTTCTTTTTTTTTTATCTGCTAATTAAATGTTGCATTTTTTCCCTGTAGCTCACAGAGCTTAAAGCAGACTTTCAGTACCAGGAGTCAAATATGAGAGTTAAGATGAACCAAATGGAGAAATCACACAAAGAGGCCATGGAGCAACAGCAGGTGGGGTAGTTGGTGTACGACCGTGCTCTGAAATGGTTTGATCTTAAGCTGTTGTTTTGGTTATTTTTAGCGTATCCTAGCTAGGTTTTGGGAAGCTTCAAGGCTATACATGTTTCAAGAAAACCTGGAACATGGATTTTAGGAACTGAACTCAGATCTCAGTACAGTTATCAACTTGCTGTTGTACAAGATTTTTAAGCTTTGCATCTCAAATCCACATGTGCAACAAAGGGGTTCACATTTTCAACATTGTGTTGCCCTTTATGCTCACACTTTGCCATTTGTCTAACTTTTGCTTTGTTTTTTGTCATTTTATCATAGAATATAGGCATTAACAGTTCAAAAGTTCAACGATGCTTTATTAGTTTTTATAAAGAAACATTTTTTTCTTGTGAGGGAGTGATGTTTACACCAAATCAGACTTGGAGGGGAGGAAGAGGTGAAGAAATGTAGTTTGAAATCCTTCTCATTTTGATATCAAAAGGATAATATAAATCTTATTACTGTCACTAACTATTACATTGCATTATTTAATACAACCTGAAAATTCAAATGTTGTTAGGGTTGGACGCAGTGATCAGGTTTTAATTTTCCATTAAAATTTTACCAGACAAAACGCAAAAAAAGTTTAGCTTCTTGATGGAGGTAGAATTAAATTCAGCAAAACACTAAGGAAGTAGAAAATTATCCAGATTCCCAAACTTTGACAGATTTATGGAAAGGAAATGGAATGGAAAAATAGCCTATAGTTGTTACTACTTTATTTGTGTCTTTATCAGCACCGACTTGTATATGTGTTGCGATACATCGTTAAATTATTGTTGACAGTATGTGGTTACATCTTTTATGAATACAATGAGGAAACCAATTATCAGTTTGTTCTTGTAATTGAATTTGCACATCATATCTTAGAAATGGCCATTATGTTTGGTTATTGAGAAGTGGAGAGAAATATATCCACTCTGATTTCACTGTTTGTGTCTTTCCACAGTCCAAGAACAGGGAGCTGATGAAACAAGTGGCCGCCCTCTCAAAGGGCAAAAAGTTTGACCGGACTGGAAGCTCACTGCTGTTGCCCTAACAATAGGCCGGTCAGCGGCTAACGACGAAGAGCGGCTTCATTCTCGTAACACTGTGAGAGTCTCCCTCCTGTGTTTCCTCATTGCCATCTACTTTGATTGCTTCCGACGATGCTGAAGCCAGAAGCCATGCTGTAAAAGGAAACCAGCTGTTACATTCAAGAAACCATCCTCTAAAAAGCAGCGTATTTTAGGTGTGTCGTGGCAAAATTGCCTCGAGGGCTTCGACTTTAGATGGCGTGGAGGATGAAGCCCTTGTTTCTAACACTGCCGGGCCAAAACAAAACAAGCTTGGTGTGCTAATGTGGAGAGCATTCTGGTGACTGATTTTATGGATGTCATGCATTTATTTATTCAGCTGTATTTCTTAGCGGTTTTTTTATTATTATTTCCTCACACCATACTGGGACAATAGCCCACATTCTGGGGGTTTCTTCAATAGCAATCATCAGTTATATTTTTCTAAGTGGATGCAAGATGAGCTCTCATTAACAGAAATTATGTGAAACTTTACAATGTATGCAAATGCCGACTGGGCTACCGTCAAACAGCAGAGAAATCCCTGGACCGATTAAGAAAAACAACCAGTGAGCACTCTGAATGGCTGTCTGAGGCCTTTTGGCCTCCCATTTTCTCACTGTGTGACAGCTGTAGTGCTTTACTGGTCCTCTGTACTGGAACGGTTGTACACTGCATGATTTTACTGCCAGAGACCAGAATGATGTTGTGGCGAGACTTCTTTCTCCTCCTTCTTTTAATTACGTTTTTTTAAGGATAACTTTTAAATGTATTTCTGGGCTCAGCCATTGTATTTAAACCATTGCTTCTATCTGTTTTAGTGAGTACATTATGTGTATAGTATGGCCAGTTGAAATACACTTGTCTGTAGAAAATGCTTTTTAAAGGAACACACCTATCACCCTACATTACTGGGTTGGTTTCATACTGTGGCGTTCAGGATCACTTTTGTACTTTTTTTCAAAACTCAAGTGTTTAAAACTATTAAACTGGCTAAACTGTTGCTGTGTGCTTGTTTTTTTGACCATTAGCTAGCTAACTTCATATTAGCTGTCTAACTTCATAGCTAATATGAAGCTATCCAATGACAGTTGGATATATAACAGTCGTTTTTTTTAATGATTTGTACAAATATACCTGGCATTTCAAACGATTTAGAGGTGTACAGATATTTGCACCACTAAAATGTATGTAAAACAAATTAGGTTGAAGGATTTTTGGTGACATTACTCAAAACCTCTAGAAACTCTTTGTTAACCATGCTTCACATACGACATGACAAATATGTGATATCATTTGGGAAGGAGACGTGTTCCGTCACCCAGAGATGAACATCTCTGTCACTGAGCTAGTCCTCCACCGACACGGGCTGTAAGGCCACTCAGAGAGGCAGAAGCCATTTCTCGAAAATCAACGTAAGACTGATTGCAGAAGATTAAAATTTGGCCACAAATGGACAATGTCTCCAGGAATACCATCAACTTGGTTGCAAAGTGGCATGAGAACGAAAAAGAAGCTGCTTTGGGGTGGACGTCACATACCAAAATGGCCCACAAACCAGACTCAAATACACAATTTCTGACAGGCGAAATGGGTCGAGTCCATCAAACATTTTTATTTATTTATTTATTTTACTTTATTGATCATATTCTTTACTTCAGTATTTTACTCTTTGTGTTTCAACAGAAATTTCAACAGAAGTTTCAACAAATTTCCGAGTAGTCCGTAAACGCGTCACGCTGTTCTTCCGGGTCGCGGTGGGGTTTCCGCTCGTTTACGGATAGCTTCACTGTGTTGCACAAATAAAAACAAAACTTCGTATCTAATCGGGTTGTTTCGCGGTTTTGTTAAATACATTAACATTATTTATCATAGCCTGGCCAATTTAACCTAGGCACGGAGGGAAACATGCATAGTAACATAGCTTTTAGCTTACGTATTGCAGCTTTTTTAGTTTAACCATCGTTAGCTAAACCTTTTAGCGCTTAGCTGCCTGTGTTAGCATGCAGTGAAAATACCAAAACAAAACATACACAGTCTCAAGAAGAACCAGAGAAGGTAAGTACAACATAATTCCCTTCACTAAATACAGTGCCGGTCTTGTAACTTGAACACTAACGTGTAAAACATAGTCATTGTTGCATAGCTTACGTTCCTTCGGTTTAGCTGTGTACCTGACAGAGTTTGAGGATGAATAGCGTGTTTATAATGTCATTTATTCTTATTGTAGGATGTCTGATTCAGACAGCGATGAAGACCAAGACCGACCCTTTTCCCTCACTGGCTTCCTGTTTGGAAACATCAATGAAGATGGCCAGTTAGAGGGAGACAGTGTTCTGGACAATGTGAGCCTTCTCAAGACTTTTTGTTACAATATTATACTCAACTTGAGTACACTTGAGTATACTTACGTGAGTATATTGCCAGTTTTTAGGGAATATTTGTCTCTGATTTGCTCCAGGAGTCCAAGAAGCATCTTGCTGGTTTGGGGACGTTGGGTCTGGGCTCTCTCATCACCGAGATCACGGCCAATGAGAGCGAGAATAAGGAGGAAAACAGAGAATCTGTAAGCGTGGATTCAGAGGGTGAGTATGAATGATGGTAGCGCTTGGCAAGACTATGACCAGCAACCAGATGTGATATATTGACCAGATATATTTGTATCTCCTATTGCAGGTTGGGTGAAAAGCACAGACGATGCAGTGGACTACTCTGACATCAGTGAAGTTGCTGAGGATGAGACTAAAAAGTACCACCAGGCAATGGGGTCTTTGCAGCCCAGCAGGAAAACAGGTGATTATCTTAAGCCTCCATTGTAACAGTATCAGCTCCATTTTCGTACCTCAAATTTCTCTTTTATTTCCCTTCTATTTCTATTTTGTCAGTGTCACAACGCTATGCTCAATGGTTGTTATTTTTTCTGTCATCACAGATTGTTGTGGAATTATGGAGATAAGTAATCGCAGCTGTGCTCAGATCCCATGTAATTTAATGTAATTGCATATCACCTCATGAAAACTCTTAAGTTACACCCTATTCTGCAGTATTTAACTTGTAAAATATGTTATAAGTTAATCCTAAATCTTGATTTAGGATTGTGTTTCAACAGACATTCTGCTCTGACATGTCATTTATTGGCATCAAAAACCAAATTTCCTTATAATAGACCAAGGTTAAAATATGAAAAGCGATTTTACTTTGTTAGTTGTTGCGACGGTACGATACCCTTATTGTTTGTTTTCTTAACCTTATCTTTTACTCTCTATTTTTTGGTGTGTAACCGCGTCTTTAAACTCCTTCCTCCTAGATGATGAGGATGATTATGATGCCGACTGTGAGGATATTGACTCAAAGCTAATGCCTCCTCCACCACCGCCTAGTCTTCCTACTCCAACTAAGAAAGAAGAATCGCCCGCCGGTACAAATGGTAAAAAGAAATTATAAGATATATTTTTAAGGGCTGTCTGTAAAAAAAACAAACAACAACTTGTGCTTGTATTAAAGTTGGATTACTACTTTACTCCAACTTTAATTTTTCTCTGTATTGGCAGTTGGGGAAGAGGGCGATGGCATCATCTTGCCCTCCATTATTGCACCATCTTCCACTGCCGATAAGGTAGATTTCAGCAGCTCTTCAGACTCTGAGTCGGAGACGGAGCGGCCCTGCCAGGGTTCAGGAGTTCTAGGGCCTCCGGACAGTCTCACCCTTCCTCTTGCGGGCATCATGCAGAAGGATGCTGCCAAGGCGTTACCAAGTGTCACACAGCTCTTTCCAGAGTTTAAGCCCGGCAAGGTAAATCAGTTTTTCAAACATAAAATAAATCTGATGCTGTTTGAGAGTCATTTTTTAACTAAATTGAAATGAAACACGTAGTCTAAGAGGTTGTTTTTTTTTTTATTTTTTGTCAGGTTCTTAGGTTTTTACGGCTGTTCGGTCCTGGTAAGAACATGCCTTCAGTTTGGAGGAGTGCCCGCAGGAAGAAGAAGCGGAAACACAGAGACCCTCAGCCGGGGACTCCTCCGCCAGAGGAAGACGCCTCAGAACCAAGTCAGGAGAAAAAGTCTGGATGGATTTATGAGTACGCACTCCCTCCACCCCCAGAACAGTGTCTCTCTGACGATGAGGTAAGACTTTCGATTTAAAAGGTCTTATAGTTTATTCTTAGTTTTTGAATGCTTTTATGAGTTTTGAAGTTATTTTAAGGATTGAAAAAATGTTTTCTTTATGTTTCCAGAGTTATTTTGTATCTTAAAGGATAAAAATCTGAATTAAACTGTCTAAGAATTATTCTTAACTTGTTTTAAATTCCAATTGGATCAGTTGTTTTTGATTTGCCACATTAAGTCAGATCCAGCAGATAGATGCACACTCATTGAAAAATAAAGAAAGATCCATTTCACTGTGATTTGTCACTTCTTTCTAGTTTAAAACATGTTTTTCACATGTTTTCTACGCGTTGTTAGATAACCATGATGGCTCCAGTGGAATCAAAGTTCTCGCAGACATCCGGGGACGCGGACAAAGAGACAGAGTCTCGACCTAGAGTAGCAGAATGGAGATACGGTCCGGCCCAGCTCTGGTACGACATGCTGGGAGTACCTGAGGACGGAAGCAACTTCAACTACGGGTTCAAACTCAAAGAAGATCAGCCCAATGAGGCTGAAGAGCAAGATCTGCCCAAAGAAGTAACGGAACCTCCTGAAGAGGTTTGTTTCCACAGGCGAGGATTACATTTATTCGACTAGTGGTGACTCTCCATTTTATATTTCTTCAGGTTCTGAAGGAAGACGACAACATGGATGTAGATGACGATGGTGGCGATGGAGATAAAGTGAGGCGAATTCTGGAGAACGAACTGTTCCTAATGGTCACTCAGCTCCAGTGGGAGGACGATATCATCTGGAACGGAGAAGATGTAAAACACAAGGGAACCAAGACTCAGAGAGCCAGCTTGGCAGGATGGCTCCCCTCCAGCATGACCCGAAATGCTAACGCTTATAATGCCCAGCAGGGTGAGAGTAGACGCCTGGATAATATGCACAAATAAACCTCGTAATGTTACAAAAAAGTAGCTTTGTTGCTGCAAATCTCTCAACACCAGGTTCCATGAAAAGGGAATAAAAGCATAAACTTTATGATCCTTCAGGTCTGACCCGAAGCAATTCCCAGCTGGTCCCACCGATACCTCTGCCTATTCCAAAAGCTTCCTCGATCTCTGGCTCGAAGCGGGAAAAAAGCAGCCACGACAATCAAGGTGTTCTTTTAGTTTTCTCTGCACAGTTATTTTGTCAAATAGTTTCCACTTTAATGTTTATTGTTTATTTTTGTTTCTTTGCAGCCTCTCTAGAAGAAGACTGTTCGTGGTTTTCCATTTTCCCCATTGACAATGAGGAGCTGGTGTACGGCCGCTGGGAAGACAACATCATCTGGGACGACCAGGAGATGGATCACTTTCTCATGCCGCCGGTCCTTACACTGGATCCCAATGATGAGAATATAATACTGGGTGAATTAGAAACCGTAACCTCACCGATCTCAACTTTTGTGACTCATGTTTAACTTCAGCTGGATATTTACTGAGCTCCTGTGTCTTCTAGAAATTCCCGATGAAAAGGAGGAGGCAACGTCTCATTCGCCGTCAAAGGAGAATAAGAAGGAGACGGCAATCAAGAAGAGTCGGATTCTGTTGGGGAAGACCGGCGTGATTAAAGACGAGCCACAACAGGTATATCAGTCCATCAAAGCAGACAGAAATTCTACAACCTTCAATGACTTTATTTGCCATACAACATATTTTCAGAACAGATGGGACTATACTTATTCATGGTTATCAGTGTTGGATTTAAGGAAAAACAGTAGTTAACCCTATAAGTGAGCATTAGCTGGCTTTTTTTCTATGCTGTATTAACTTGGACCTGCTTGTGGAAGATGACATATTTATACCGAATAAGTTTTTTCACACTTCATGTGACGTCACATCAAACTTCCTTATAGTTTTGGGGACTTTTATGAACCAGAATGGAACAAGTCCATGGTTTTCAATATCTTTTATAAACATCTGAAAAGTGTTGAGTTTATTTCCATTTATCTCCTTTTTACGCTAACATCACTGAGTAAATTCCAGTATAATTAATTGCCCCCAGAAGTTGCCTAATCAGTGAATAGACAAGCTGTGCGTAATTTAATTCAAGTTGAAAGAAAATTATGAAACTCTGAAGGAGCTACAGAGGTCCCTGGCTCAGTCAGCACTAAATAAATCTGATCTCTGTGGAGGAATAGCAAGAAGAAGTCATGTTTGTTGTTTTTACATGCCATGTAGGAGAAGGTGTTCAATGATAAAAATTAAAATAATAACAAATAAAAAAAACTCTTTGGCTCATATGCAAAATGCTATTTTTTATATCTTATTATCATTAAGATACAAACACACAACTTAGCCTTCTTTATGGATCACTGAAGATCATCAGTGGATGCGGCTGCTATTAGCAGGACCAACAGAACATGGCATTCACCTGAGCTATATGCATGTTGTGTTCTTCTTTGTTTTTTCTGTTCAGACTTTTGTTAAAGTTTTGTTAAGAAAAAAAAAAGAATGTTTGTAGTTGTAACATGACATTTTTTAAGATTCTTTTTAATCACAGAACATGTCCCAACCTGAAGTTAAAGATCCCTGGAACCTCTCCAACGATGAGTTCTACTATCCCAAACAGCAAGGCCTGAGAGGAACGTTTGGTGGCAACATTATTCAGGTAGCTAACAGAGACCAGACGGATCAAATGGGTTTATACCATATGTTGCCAAATCTTTCTTTGTTTGTTTCTTTTTTTTATGAGTTCTTTCTCTGTCCTGCACAGCACTCTATTCCAGCACTTGAGCTGAGGCAGCCCTTCTTCCCCACTCACATGGGTCCAATGAAGCTTCGGCAGTTCCATCGACCGACCCTGAAGAAATACTCTTTTGGAGCTTTAGCGCAGCCGGGTCCGCACGCTGTTCAGCCGCTGCTCAAACACATCAAGAAGAAAGCCAAGGTAAAGAAAGCCCCGCTTAAGACAAACGCGAATTTATCCTTTTGTCTTACATGAAGCTAATTTATTATTACAGCTCTGTGAGTCGGCAGGTCTATGGGATCATTCAGCAGATTAGTGAACACAGATGGAACAGGAATGAATGAAAACACAAACCAGAGAGAAATACAATTCAGCAGCTCCCCCTCACTGTCTTCTGCAGGGACTTATACAACGAGGCTGTGCTGTGTTAGCTGTTGTTTTTCTTTTTGTTAATAACACGATGCATATACTGTGCGTTGGGGAATAGATGCGAGAGCAGGAGCGGCAGGCGGCAGGCGGCGGAGACATGTTCTTCATGCGAACGCCGCAGGACTTGACCGGTAAAGACGGGGATCTGATCCTGGCGGAGTACAGCGAGGAATACCCGCCTCTCATCATGCAGGTTGGCATGGCGAGCAAGATCAAAAACTACTACAAAAGGGTGAGTAGTTTCTTTGTTTTCAGCTGTGACTTTACGTCCGTTCGTACTTGGTCATTGTATAAATGTGTTTGTAAATGCAACATTCCTGTGTCCTGCAGAAACCCGGAAAGGATCCAGGAGCGCCTGACTGTAAATATGGAGAAACAGTTTATTGCCATACCTCCCCTTTCCTTGGTTCTCTTCATCCTGGTCAGCTTCTTCAGGTCTGCATCCCCACGTTTTAGATTATATATAAACAATTAGATAAAATCTCTCTGACCTACTGACACACGGTGATTTTCTCGTTTTCCTAAAGGCGTTTGAAAACAACCTCTTCCGTGCTCCAATCTACCTGCACAAGATGCCAGAGACGGATTTTCTCGTCATACGAACTCGACACGGCTACTACATCAGGGAGCTCGTGGACATTTTTGTCGTCGGTCAGGAGTGCCCGTTGTTTGAGGTTCCTGGTCCGAATTCCAAACGTGCCAATACTCACATCAGAGACTTCCTGCAGGTTGGTGCATTCATCTCGTCGCGGCGCATTGACCTCACCTCTTTATGTTGCTAAAGGTCATCTGCGCTCCCTGCAGGTGTTCATTTACCGCTTGTTCTGGAAGAGCAAAGACCGTCCTCGGAGAATCCGCATGGAGGATATAAAGAAAGCTTTTCCCTCACACTCAGAGAGCAGCATCAGGAAGCGGCTCAAGCTCTGCGCTGACTTCAAGCGTACAGGTAACACACACACGCGCGCACACACACGGACTGAATTTGGGAGGAAAAGCTTTAGACATTCACACATGGCTTCTAGTGTTGATCAGAAATGGTAGCAAGAGACAGGGATTTTTTTTACTTAGCTGTTCATTTGGCTGTCTTTCCATCTCTTTCTAGCTGTGTTGTGTGGTTTTTTTTGCTTGTTTTTTTTTTTTTTTTTTTCAAAATCTTGATATCTGGAGATATCTGTCGTATATTCATAGCGTACCGTCATTTATACTTTAAAAATTGACCGAGATAATGGACTGAGAGCTCTAGAAGGTCTAGAAGTGGCGAAAAGTCTGGAATTTAGTTGGAAAGCTAGTGAAAAGATTGTGAGATTTGTCTTTGCCTATAACACTGTGTCCTGAGATCAGGGGAACATTACCAGTACAGGAAAACTCCAAGTGTCTTGTCTTCGTGTCAGGAATGGACTCAAACTGGTGGGTGCTGAAGCCTGACTTCAGGTTGCCCACAGAAGAAGAAATCAGAGCCATGGTTTCTCCAGAGCAGTGCTGCGCTTACTACAGCATGCTGGTTGCGGAGCAGAGGCTTAAGGTAATAATGGTTATCTCATCTTGGGGGGAAAAAAATAAAACCGAACAAAAGCAAATGTTATATTGTGTTTAACTTTGTGTTTTCCATCCATTGCAGGATGCTGGGTATGGTGAGAAGTCTTTCTTTGCTCCAGAAGAGGAGAACGAAGAGGATTTTCAAATGAAGATCGATGACGAGGTGCTTGATGACGTGAACAATGTTTGAGACGAGAGGAAGCAAAGCGTTGTTTTCGCACTAACTCTGTGTCATGGACCGCAGGTCCGGACGGCACCGTGGAACACAACCAGAGCCTTCATCTCCGCCATGAAGGGGAAGTGTCTGTTGGAGGTCACGGGAGTGGCAGATCCCACTGGCTGTGGAGAAGGTTTCTCATATGTGAAAGTGCCAAACAAGCCCACTCAACAAAAAGTCCGTTTTCTGAAGTAGATTCCTGTCATCCTGGTATCATTTTTTCCAGGTTTTCTGCCTTTTTTTCATATATTTGTCTTTGTTTTTCATCAGGATGACAAAGAGCCACAGCCTGTAAAAAAGACGGTGACCGGAACGGACGCTGACCTGAGGAGGCTCTCTCTGAAGAACGCCAAGCAGCTCCTTCGCAAATTTGGTGTGCCAGAGGAAGAGGTAAAAACCAAATTATGTCTGGTTTGTTGGCAGGTATTTACTCAAAACATACAGTTACTCATACAGAACTGGAACTGCTGAATGCCATATTCAGCTTTATACAACTATTCATCATGATGCTGCCACCATGCTGTTTTCTCTGGGAATGGTATTTTTGCTCCATTTTTCAGCAGTCCTTTTTGTTGCTCTTGTGTCAGATCAAGAAGCTTTCCCGTTGGGAGGTTATTGACGTGGTGAGGACCATGTCCACGGAGCAGGCACGTTCAGGCGAAGGCCCGATGAGCAAGTTCGCTCGAGGCTCTCGCTTCTCTGTCGCCGAACACCAGGAGCGCTACAAGGAGGAGTGTCAGAGGATCTTTGACTTGCAGAACAAGTGGGGCTTATTTCGTAGCATCATATTTATTACCCTGAAATCACCCTGTGCAAGTTTTTAGTTTTATTTTTATTATTATTATTATTTTTATTTTCACCCCTCGATGGCAGAGTGTTGGAGTCCACAGAGGTGTTGTCCACAGACACAGACAGCAGTTCAGCTGAAGATAGCGACTTTGAGGAGATGGGTAAGAACATTGAGAACATGCTGCAGAATAAGAAGACCAGCTCACAGCTTTCCCGCGAGAGGGAGGAGCAGGAAAGGAAGGAACTGCAGAGGATGCTGATGGGCGAGGAGAGCGATCGTGACAACAAGGGACGCAAGGAGCGCCGCAAAGGCTTGTGTAAGCCAACGAGCTTTTCAGCTGTACAAGAACACGTTCTACCTGCTGAAACGTGTGTCTACCTTCTCATGTGACCATCCTTCCCTTTATAGCCAGTGCCTTGTCCACCAGCTCCCACAAAGACGACGACACGTCCTCCGTCACCAGCCTGAACTCGTCGGCTACGGGGCGACGACTCAAGATCTATCGCACCTTCAGGGACGAGGACGGCAAAGAATACGTGCGCTGCGAGACGGTTCGTAAAGCGTCCGTCATCGACGCCTACACCCGGATCAGAACCACCAAGGACGATGAGTTCATGTGAGTTTTGGCTTTCGATCCCAGAGTTTTAGGTCCGTTTAGGAGGAGATGGATCCCTCACACCTTCATTGTGTCTTTGTTTTGCGGGTGTGTTGTTTCAGACGAAAGTTTGCCCTCTTCGATGAGCAGCACAGAGAGGAGATGAGGAAGGAGCGCCGGCGTATTCAAGAGCAGCTCAGGAGGCTGAAGAGAAACCAAGAGAAAGACAAGATCAAAGGACCTCCGGAGAAGAAGTCCAAGAAGGTCAAGGAGAGACCAGACCTCAAGGTAAAAGTAAGCTTGCTGACTCAGTTTTATAGACATTTTCTTTCCCTTTTACAAGCTCTCTCTGAGTTTATATAGTTTAAATTTGTAGCATATACTGATCACGTAGATTATTATCGTGTTCCTTAATGTTTGCTTCTGGGTTTTTTTCTAGCTGAAGTGCGGCGCGTGTGGAGCCATTGGACACATGAGAACCAACAAATTCTGCCCGCTGTACTACCAAACCAACGCCCCACCCTCCAACCCGGTCGCCATGACGGAAGAGCAGGAGGAGGAGCTGGAAAAGACTGTGATCCACAACGACAACGAGGAACTCATCAAGGTGGAGGGCACTAAGATTGTACTGGGCAAGCAGCTCATTGAAAGGTACCAGATCGTTGTTTATTTAATTTCTAATCTATTCTCATAATGTGTATGCTTTATATATTATGTTTTATCCTCTTTGATACATGTGAGCTACTGCTGCTTCTTTAACAGTGCCGATGAGGTGCGCAGAAAGTCTTTGGTGCTCAAGTTTCCCAAGCAGCAACTACCACCAAAGAAGAAGAGACGCGTTGGCAGCGCCGTCCATTGTGATTACCTCAATGTGAGCACGATTATCAAACATTCAGTCCACACTTAGGACTGACCAAAACTAACCCATTGTTATAAAAGAATCAAATCAATAAATTAAAACTGAATAATTTAAAGGTTAACACGCAGAGAGGAAAGTGATACACAAATAGGTAAAAGGGTTAAAAGACCACAAAATATGCAAGTGAAACACAGTGCGAAATGTGATTAAACTAATTTTTATTAACTTTGCTACTAATTGCAATCTAACCACTCTTCAGGCCAACAGAGGTTCTATAAAAACCGAAATTGTGAAGTTTATGAAAAACTGTCACTCTGTAAACTTTTGACCATGATTCTGTATATGAATTAAAAGAAAGGTTTTGGTCAAAAATGGCCCCAAAGCAGTGGAGTTAAAACGTTTTGCACACCGAGTTGCAGTTGTCAAGTTTAAAGTACCCTTTAGCTACAGTTCTTTTCATTGTTTTTTGTTTTAACTTAAAAAAATATTTATTCCAAAGTTTTGTACCTGCTCAAGAATAATGTAAATACGATATTTTGATTAAACAATCAAAAGAAGTAGTATTTTTGTACAAATAAGCCGTTTTTAAAGAGGAATGTCCTGTTAAAACATATTATGTCCTGTATTTTTGGAGTTTATCAATTTCTCAATGAAAAATTTTCATTCTACTCATTTGACAAAACATGATATATGGTTCATACGTTGTTTATTTCGCAAGGATAAATATACTGACGTCTGCTTTTGAAGTAATTGCGGGATATTTGTGAACGTGCACAGTATACTATGAGGTTAAAATAAAAGCAAAAAACTTTTGCTTTTTGGTTAAAGAAAAAGACACTGTTTAGTACGTATCATTTTCCTTTGAAAAAATTTTTAATTAGCTGCCTTCAATTTGCCTGTCCTGGCTGGCTAAGTTTGTACGAGTTTTGATTTCTTGTTATGAGCCAGACAAAACCCTTTGGCCTCTATGTGGATATTGTTGAAAGTTAAGTTTCCTGGTAATCATATGCTCTGACGTGTTTTTCTGACTCTGTTTTTCTTCTTTTCTTTTAACAGAAACCACACAAGGCAATCCACCGCAGACGCACCGACCCCATGGTCACCCTGTCATCGGTGCTGGAGGGAATCATCAACGATATGCGGGATCACCCCAACGTAAGATCTCAGAAACATGCTCTAGTTTGGGTTTCTCCCTGCCCAGGCTCATCAAAACCATTCCTCTCTCTAAATCTAGACGTACCCCTTCCACACACCGGTCAACGCCAAGGTCGTCAAGGATTACTACAAGATAATCAATCGGCCCATGGACCTGCAGACGCTGAGGGAGAACGTGCGGAAGCGGATGTACCCATCGAGGGAGGAGTTCCGGGAGGCCGTGGAGCTCATTGTCAAAAACAGCGCCACATACAACGGTGACTTTGGATTCAAAACTCTCTTCACGTGCCTTCGAATTTTCCCGTCAGTGTTCTGAGATTGATCTGTGTTTTGTTTTTTTTTCCCACCAGGAGCGAAACATCCCATTACACAAGTGGCGCAGTCCATGCTTGACTTGTGTGATGCTAAGCTGAAAGAGGTGAGTTAGAACCAGAATATCTTTATAATATCATTAGTTTCAGCCATAACCATCACATTTCTGCCTGTGACGGCAGAAAGAGGATCGGCTGGTGAGGCTGGAGAAAGCGATCAACCCCCTTCTGGATGATGACGACCAGGTGGCGTTTTCCTTCATCCTGGACAACATTGTGACTCAGAAAATGATGGTGGTTCTTGATGTGAGTCTGCTCTGCTCTTTCTTACTAGAAACAATATACAGAGTGTTTGATCCGTGATAGAATTGATTCTCACTTGTTCCCTGCTCTCTCACTGTTTCCTTCAACAGTCGTGGCCGTTTCACCATCCTGTCAATAAAAAGTTTGTGCCGGATTATTATAAGGTTATTGTAAATCCTATGGATCTGGAGACTATCCGGAAGGTGAGACACTAACAAAAAGGCTGTAATTTTAAAAAAGTGTCAACATTATAAAGAAATCAGGCTGAGACGGCTAAAATCCTACTGTCTTTTTTTTTTTTCACTCTGCAGAACATCTCCAAGCATAAATACCAGAATCGGGAAATATTCCTTTCAGATGTCAGTCTCATCCACGCCAACAGCATCAAATACAATGGTGCTTGTTTGTTTGTTTTTTTTTCTTGTTTTTTTTGACTTTGTGTAGAACAACATGTAACAGAATGTGCCTTTTGAACAGGTCCAGACAGTCCGTACACCAAGACCGCCCTGGAGATTGTAGATGTGTGCAAAGGAACCTTAGCAGAGGTATGTTTTATTTGTTATACATATTATCTCTGTGTATAAACTGCTGGTGATATCTTTTAGGGATCTTTTTAAGATCAAACACAAGAGTTACAGGTTTTGTGTTGAATTGTGAATGAAGTGAGGATTAGCTTTACAACAGTAAGGATTTCCATACAGTCTGGAAAAGTCTGAATTTTAATGAAAACATATCGGATCCCTAAAACTTTATTCCCTATGTTAGTGTTTAAGTCTTTTCTGTGCATTTATTTATCCATTGAAACATGTCTTACATCAATCCATCCTTTTTTATTCACCCATCCACCAGTTCTCTTCTGTATTTTCTGTTTTTTGTTAAGTAAAGGGAATCATTTTTGTCACGTACAATGTGACTGAATCCCATTTTTGTTTTTGTTTTTTTTTGTTTTTCTTGTCACACAAGTATCACTTTAGAGGAAGTTGAAATTTGATTTTAACTATTGACATTTTTGTTTTCTCGAAATGGTTGACACTAGAGGGTGGAAGTTTTACTCAAATAACGTTTCATGTCTTTTCAGTACGATGAGCACCTGACCCAGCTGGAGAAGGACATCTCTACAGCCAAGGAGGCAGCTCTGGACGCAGCAGACTTGGAGAGCCTGGACCCAATGACACCCGGGCCGTACACGCCGCAGGTAAGCACGTCCGCAGCCCGTTTAGGTTGCCGGCATAGAGGATAGAAGTGTACATAGTTGTACATGTAGTAGATTCCTTGCTACATCGTTCACTGTTATTCCTGCCCTTTTTTCTGACTTCTTTGCTCTACTAGCGCTCCCCTCCAGATTGTGACGTTGTATTTGGTTTCTTCACCACAGTGTCTCCTTTTTTTTTTTCCCCTCCCCCACTTTCCAACGTGTTTCCTGTGCTTCACTCCTGCCTATATTTCCTTTCTCTTTGTTTGTGTATGCCACTGTGTGTGGTGTTGGCCAGCCTGCTGATCTGTTTGACAGCGTGGCTTCAGGGAGTCTACCCAGAGAGCCCAGCAGCCTTTTCTCTGAGGGACCTCTGTTGGTTGCTCCAGAGAAGAGAGGGGGGCAGGTATGGAGGGAGACACATGCCACCTCTCCTCAGACTTTCCTCAGAGCATCGGGCAATTTATTTTACCTGCTTGCCAAAAAAGTTGTCCAGTACAAAGCCTTTTTTAATATAATATGCTTTCATTTCAGCAAAGCTGGTCTGTTTGTGATTATTTTTGTTTCATTCTGGCTCTCAGGGACGGCACATGAGGAGACCAGGAGAGGAGGACTCAGATGTGGACATCGAGGGCTTCGAGGAGGAAGATGATGGGAAACCCAAGACTCCTGCTCCTGTAAGAAACATCAATTACTTATATGTGAAAATGAAAAGATGGGGATTAATCTTGTTGAAACAAAACTTATTTAGTAGTTGATTAATTTTAAGTGGAGTATACAGACTAAAATAAATGGCAAATTACTGAAAGGACAACATACTCAAAGGTGTAAAAAAGCCTAAAATGTATATATATATATATATATATATATATTCTGCATGAAAGATTTTTAAAAAATCTGTCTGTAAATATGTTCTACCAAAAACTTCTCAAGTGGCATAGATTTAGCTTCAGTTGTTTCAAATTCTGCAAAAATATAAAAATAGGTCAATCTTTTTAAGAACCTTTTGCTATCTAATTAGTAATCCAAAAAATAATCACAGATCAGCTCCTACACTGTATTGATCTTCAGTCAAGCAGAAAGGGCTGAAACGTTTTTTAGCTCCAGGCGCACCCTCTGCTACAAATCATCAATCATCTTATATTATTTTCTAGAAAATAAGATGTTTTTCTTATTAAAAAAGAACCAAATTATTTGTCTATTAGCGTCTTTCAATGTATTTCTAATATTGTATATAAAAAAATCTTAAAATAAAAAAAACGTCAGAATGCGCCAATTTTTTTTTGTCCAACTGTCAGGATAATCAATAACGTAATCAGTCGCTAATATAATCGTTAGTTGTGTTGTTATTCTTGAAATCTTAATTTTATATTTTACACTTTCATTTCTTTGTCTGCTTTCCAGGCAGAGGACGCCGATGGAGATCTGGAGGACGAAGACGATGAAGAGATGTTGCTGCCGCCTCGCAGGCGGCTGCACGACGACGACGAGCGAGGACACGGGCGGTCGAACCACCCGGCTCAGTCCAGTGTGCTGTACCAGGATCTGCTCATGTCTGATGGAGAGGATGACGCCAGCGACGAAGAAGGGGACAACCCGTTCTCTGGTGAGTTCATCAGAAACTCTGTCAAAAGTACTTGAACTGGACTGGATTTTATCAAGGAGTATCCAATGCACTCCACACTTTTGAGATATAAATATATTTTTGTAATTGTCCTCTTTCTTAGCATTTGAATACATTTGCAAGGCACTGTGTTTTAACTCTTCCCACAGCTTATATTCTTTGCCTTTCTACAGTTGCATCTTAAATTTAGGATTTCATTTGTGACCCTAAAGTTTCCCTGCCTGTGTGTTGCGTTTCCCTGCTTGTATGTTTATGTGTTGCGTTTATCTGCCTGTGTGTTTGTGTTACGTTTATCTGCCTGTGTGTTGTGTTTCCCTACTTGTGTGTTTATGTGTTGCGTTTATCTGCTTTTCCATGCAGGCATTCAGCTATCAGAAAGCGGCAGCGACTCTGAGAGGGAAGTGGATATCCGACCCGCGCCTCCGCGGAGAGCTCAGGATACGGCCCGCATGGGCATGGAGCAGGATGAGAGCATGATGTCGTATGAAGGGGTTGGTAATGAACACATGGAAGACAGCAACATCAGGTAAAACAATAAATAGATGTCTTTTCTCACATTTCTCACTTTTGAAAGCTTCGTACAAAAGAAAGTCATTTTTAAATGTTTGCGTTTTGCTCTCCCTTTCGTTTCTCTCAGCTACGGCAGCTACGAGGAGACGGAGAGTCGCAGTCAAATGCAGCCGTCCAGCATGGGAAACGGCGAAGAGTACGGCATCAGCGAGGAGGAGGAGGAAGACGAGGAAGATGAAGCGCGGAGAAGAGGCCCAGCTGTCCTGTCCCAAGCCCAGCTCAGCGAAGACGAAGACAGCGAGGAGTTCCGATCCATCGGAGGAGACAGTGACATGGACTCTGATAATTAGTCGAATTTCATTTTCCTGACTGGACTTTATCAACTTCAACATTGTTGGAATTCCAATTTCAAAACGGAGAAATCAGATTTCTCAGGTAAATACTGTATGTAGAAACATTTTGTAAATGGTGATCGCCGCTACTGTGGAAACTTCGAGAGCAGAGCATTGTAAATTATAGCTTGTTCCTTTTTATGTAAACTGAATAATATCCATCATGGTGGATTCCAACATGGAGGTGTGAGCTCGCTTGTTTTTTTTTTACTGTTTTAACTCAGTTAAGTATGCAACAATTGTTGGCTGTTTCTAGGCTACCATCAAAGTAAAATAATACTGAAGAACTATAAAAATGTCTACAAATGCTGTCAAAAATAAAACTTCAGTTCCCCATTAGTTACAAGTTTGTTTGATGAAATATTTGATGAAATGTTCTCACCTACAGCCAGTTTCTCAGAGAAGTCCCAGGTATTCGATTACTTTAAAACAACGAAAAAGGCCGGAACTATATGAAAACAAACTAAAACTACAATTTTTTGTTTGTTTGTTTTTCTGGGAACTCTAAGGAATTCTTTTCAGTTCTTTTTAAATTTATTTAATGGATGTTTTGTCCAGCTGAAGTAAGTGTGTCGTTTGGAGATCATTTGTAGAAAACCATAGATTCTCCAATTCAGGCCTTGAACAGCAGATGGCGCTTCAAGAACAAGCCAAATGTGATCCTTACCATTTGTTTCCACTGAAATAGAAGTTAAAGGAACTGACTGGTAGAAATGTTATTTATGAATAAAAGTGAGTCAACAAGCTTCAATGAAAAAGAAAAAAAGATCCCTCTCCCTCTGACCTGCAGCATGTAGACTAAATCTGAAGGACATCCTCTTTAAATGCTAACTTGCTCTTGGCCTCTGTTTCCGGCTGCTGACACTTCCTTTCACACATTATTTACTTGTATGACTTCTTCTTTGGCATGATGATGGTAAATTGCACACTTCCTGTTGCAATCATTCCTCTCACTGCAGACCGTTCCGTTGTCAGCCGCCCTGAAGAGAAGTGTCACTGCACTTCCACTTTCATACCAACCTTCAATCTACACAAATAGATTTGTGTACAGTGTATTTTAATCACTCGTATAGCTTGTCAGGTCTATGTGTCTTATCAGGTTCAGCATATGAGCAAAGTTTATCAAATAAGCGTTTTATGTTCTTTAATGTTACGTTCAGAGTTTGACCAATCAGAAACTTCATCTAAAGAAACCACATGATGATTTCACCTTGAGCAACATACAACATGTCATTGTGGCAAACAAATGTTGCCTTCGTCTGAGTTTTCTTCAGCAATACCTTTCCTATCCTAAATTGCAGAGCTTACACCCTATGGTTGTCCTGTTACCAGATTATTTGAACAGAACAGACAAAAACTAAAAACAAAAAAATAAGACAATCATGCCAACTTTTATGCAATTGCACACAATTTGTTTGAGAAGATCGTCTATCTGGATTCTTTTATCACAGGTAGACAATAAAACATCTTGTGATTTCCTGCCATATTTTCCAATTTTTTACGTTGGTTTATATTTGTACTTTGCTCGAGTTCATAATTTAATCTATTCCATAGATCTACCCCGCACACTGATATACAAAAACTGATGGGTTACCATGAGCATCCTGGCTGCTTCTCTGATTAATACTCTCTGTTCAGCTTAGGCTGTTGGCCATGTCTTGGAGAATCAACAAACCTCTGTGAGAGGGTGAAAGTTTAGGATATTGGATCAATAGCTGTCCTGTAAACAGTTGGGATAAAAAAGCACACCACACTTTACAGATTTTTATTTTTAAAAACCATCACTTGCTTTCTACTTCCCAGCTATGCACTACCTTGTGTTAGTCACATAAAACACATTGAGGTTTGAAGTTGCAGTGTGACAAATGTGATAAAGTTTTAAACAGTACAAATACATTTTTAAGCCACTTTTAGTGTTCTTCCTCATTAGTTTGTCTAATGGGGATTTCCCAGTGAAATTTTTCACCTTTGAATGGATGAGGCATGCCTGCCCCAGGCCGCAGTGGACACCCTGTCTGGCGAGGCAAAAACTCGCCCACGAACAGACAGGTATCCCTTGGAAGGGTGAGCAATCCTGCTGGGACTGAGGGACTGGGATCTCTGCGGTCTTTTCACCGCCGTTATTCTGTCTGGGGATTCTCTCATTAAGCTGGCGACGTCGCTGGAGTTCAGATATGCGGCACGGCTTGACGCTGTTGTGGAAGATGGAACAACTGCGACGCAAGGTTAAATGGTTAGATGTAATAAGAGACGTGAAAAAGATCAAACTTATTTCTGCAGTTTGTTGACAGTGTAGAATGATAAAAACCTGGGGGATGGTGGTTGCTGTGGGCAGCAGGTTGGCTGACATCAACCTCTAAGCTTCTACTGTTCCTGACAGCCTGGAGAGAGCGCAGGCTTGTCTGCAGAGGTGCCCTCATCCTGCCTGGCGATGCTGCGGACAGGAAAGGATCAGATTTACTACCACTTTTCACCCCTAGAATAAGCAGTAGAAAATCCTAACCATAACTAAAATAGAAAGTTCTCCAGATCAATATGAAAACATGGTTTAAAATCTGTAATAAATCTCTCCATAGCCAACTGCATGAGTTGTGCATTGTGGTACAATTTAGTTGTGATTGTGTCGGTGTGTGTACCTTTATTCTGGGCAAGCCTCAGCAGCTTGAACTGGGTTACTTGCTGGTGAAGTTTGGTCAGTTTTGGGCTTTGGCCGCCCTGCTTAGCCATTGGCGTTGGTAACTTGCAGCTGGAAGAGCCTGCAGCTGTCAGACCGGGCCTGCAGGCAGAGTCTGGAGCAGTGTTTTTATTTCTGGAACTGGAGTCACCAGCATGGTCAGCCTCGGTATTTAAAAATGAGGAAAACGAGTCTGAGTTTCTCCTCAAGGCAGCTGCAGCAGGCATGGAAATATAGTCCTGTCTTAAACCTGAAAAGTGAGAGCAACAAGTCTTATAGTCTGACCTTACCAGTTGAAAGATAATTGAAATACATGCCACCAGGTCCCTTGTGTTCTTTATACTCACTGTCTTCCTGTATTCTGGCCATTATGTGGACATCTGTTATATCCTGTAGTCTGTAGCTTGTGGTTATGAAGTCATCAGGGTGGGTCACCTTAGCGTGATCTATGCAAAGTAAGAAATGGAAACCTTTTTGTGATAACTGTGCTACAGTGTCAGATCTAGGCCGTAGGAAACGTATTTGTTTCAAAAATGTTATTTAGAGTTCTTACTGTTAAATAGACATGTATTTTCTAACTTTTTACGTGACATTTTCATAAAAAGCTTCAAAACCACTGATTCGTATGTTGCATCATCTCTCTGCGGTAAGTCTGACCTTTTGAAATGCACGGTATCTCTGCCTTGTTATGCTTCACATCCCGCTAACACAACATGTTGAGGAGTTTTTATTAAAGTCCACTGCGCCATTTCCACAATATCATAGTAAATGTTTGACATACTGGAAGTTTGCGTAGGTCGACTTCCTTGTTTTCTGCCTACTTCCTTTTTGCCTTTCCTCTGTCAGGACAGAGCTTGTCTTTTTTGTTTGCTTTATCATTCTGCAGGGTTTTCTGCATATTTATTTAGAGTGTAATAGGAACTCTTAAAGAATTCTGATGTGTTCTCCTAACTAGTGTTCATCTTGAAAATAATACCCAACTATGTGCTTCTGTAGATCAGTAACCTGTCATACCAATGTGATTGATGTTCTCGATCTTATTATTATCATAGTTCATAGTTCTTTTGCAAAACTAGACCATCTTTGGACTATTTTCTGTAGAACCACCATAGCTGTGGAAGAAACATGTTGCAGTCCCACCCACATTGTATCCTAAACTTGACCTTTTGACATATTGCTTAGTGCTTCTCTGAGTAAAAATGTTTTGCGTTTCTGCAAATTGTCTAAAGAGAATATGCCAGCGCTTAACTGCAGATTTTACCTAAGCTGTCAGGGTCATTGAATGATGTGTTGACTGATGTTTTGTCCTGAGCGAAACCCAAGGAGACACTCTGGGAATGAGTGGAAACTGCTGCATGTCTGCAGAAGTAATATCTTGATCCTGGCGATGGTAGAAATAAAGCAAACCAATGACCATACCACATTTCTTTTAAACAGATGAACATTTGTAAGATCCTAAGTTTGTGAGGCTGATTTCTAACTTGGATCCAGCTTGTTCATCAGCCCACGACGGGCAGCCTCCATCTCGGGGCTGGGGTTATCCAGAACGTGTCGACACCACCTGAGAGCAGACTCCCTCTCTTCGAACGACGGCCTATTCGGAGGCTCATATAACCTGTGAGAAAGACAACGTGATCTATTTATATGCCTCGGACATTTTCTGCTCAGGGTGTTCAGGGTGATGCAGAGTGTTTGTTTTCTCCCACATCTACTCTAGCACAAAATCCAAAAGAGTCTAAAACAAGTAAATGAATGTTTGTGGTTGTAACTTGACAAAATGTAAGAAACTTTTGCAAATTTCACTGAAGTGTTAAACCAAACATTTTTACCATGCCTTTTAAAGTTTATAATTTAGACAAGATTGGTGTAAATACATAAATAACCACAAGGTCTGCTCAAGGAAACTCAATCCTAGCAGAACCTACCAGCTCTCTTCATCTCCTATGCTTTCCTCCATATCAAGGATCTCCACCACGTCCAAAGCAGACTGCTCTTCCTCTACGTCTCCGCCATTCCAGAGGTCTTTTTCACTGTCATAGTAGTATAAAGAGTTGTCCGAGTTACCCCAGGGATGAGGTGAATTACACCCAGACTTCAGACTATCAAGTCTTAATCTAGCATCCATGGCAAATGATCTGCTGGTCCAGTTCTTGACTCTTGCTGGTTCAGAATCAGTCCAGAAGTTGCAGTATAGATGTGCCTGTTCGTCCAGCTGTGCATTGCTGCTTTTTACCTCACCACCGATCGCAGGCCAGTTCGCCGTCGCACCAAGCTCTGCCTGGGTTTGACTGCACAAATATTCTCTCCAGCTGCTTTTCGTGTGGTCTTGATGCTCCATTTTCTCTGCAAAATCCTCAAACCTCCTTGTGGCTCCAAGCTGTCATCTGGGAACGTTGATAAAATCTTCAAAATGCTCTTGTTAAAACAACTCTTTAAAGATGGAAAATTCTGCTGGTTTTGTTCATCACACACAGCAGCAGTCACATCTATTGACCCAGATTCATTGAGTGAGGTTGTTAAATGAGGGACTCAACAGATTGGATGGATTTAGAGAAGCATCACGAGCTTAAGTGGATTAGCACAGGTAGCTACTTAGAAAGAGCGACCCAGTCGGCATCACACTGTCATGGCTCATATTGACACTATATTTAGGCAGCAGAAATAGCCAGTCACACACATCACCATGTTCCATGTCTTTATCTTTATGTTGTCTTCTCTCTGTTAAGTATTAGACTTGTTGTGGTTCTTGTGTCAAATCCTGTTGCATTCTGATCCCTGACGACCTCGATTGTCCAAAGACCATCGATAAGATTATGAAGTGCTACCATCAGAGACTCTCCACAAACAACAGAACCCTACAGTGGACAGTGACGGGAGCTGAGAAGGTCAAAACATTCATTTGACTTGGTTTGATTTGACAAAGGCCAGACTGAGAGGTGTGGTTTTTATCCACAGGCGGATAAGCAGACTTATTTACAGCTTTCCTTACTACCAAGTTAAACTCAAGATTCTTCTTCACTCACAAAGTGTGAAGAGCAAAACCTTCTTTGGTTTTGTGGTTAAACGCCAGCTAAGAAAAAGTTAAGAAAAGAGTTCAGATGAATGTAGCGGCATGAAAATGATACATTTGTACACGTACATAACAGATGAAAGCAGCAGAAAAACATGTGCGACATAAGGTCTTTAATTTAGTACATATTCATTTCACCACATAAATCCTCAGAACGCAGGAGGAATAATATGTTGATGGAGGCGTGAAAAGGTGAAGGCCTTTGAACCTTTGAATGCCCCAGGCGTGGTTCAGCGCGTAAACAAATGTGTATGTCGTAAAGGCGCAGAAGACAATGGTCTGCTTTTCCATGGCTCTGAAGATTAACACCTACGTCTGTTGACGTGTTAACCATGTCTCTCTTTATGTGCGGACATCATGAGATAGAAAAACACTTGTAAAAAAAAAAATTCAGAGTTTTGGTCTGAGCCAATAACTCTCAAAAACCTGACAAATATATTTTTCTCTGTGAGGACTGTCAAATATTACGGAGACTTTACTTTTATTTGAGCTCTGTTTCTTTTTTTTTTTTTTTTTTACCAATAAAAATGTTAAATGCGTGTTGCACTTAAAATAAAATGCTTTAGAGCAAAGCATTTTCATCAGTCAGAAGAGCAGCTGTATACCTTGTCTTTAAATGTACCTGCAAGGCTTTATAATAATTTATTTTTATATTTTTTAATTGAGCCTTTACTACAAATTTTACCCATAAAGCTGATCAATTGAATAGAGTTAGCTTAACGGTGCTAAAAATAGAGTTGTAGTTAGGCTATGCTAAGCTAAACAGGCTAATCATGTAACTAGAAAAATGAGTCTGTGCCCTGCCACTGTAACAGACAAATCTACTGCATAGTTTTTGCATGCTAAACATGTCCACGTGTTTTGTCTGGGTTGATAAACAGTTTTGTTATTCAAGTTTCAGCCCACTGTTCATTGTAATCTAAGACTGCAGGGCTTTTAGATGAAATTGCAATCTTAGTGTGCCACCCTTCTACAGTTTGCAGACATGCCTCCGGCAGTAAGAAGAAGACACACACTGTATAACAACCTCTTCCCTCCATTTACCTACACACACACACGCACACACACACCCACACGCACAAACAACAAGCCGAGAAAGAAGCATGAAAATACACAAAGTTGTATCAGCTTCGGGCGTTATATGTGTTTAATTATGTTCTTTACAGAAAGTAGCCCAAAACCAATGAGTGAGTTTGAAAAAAAAATAATAATTATTACTTCTATAGGTTTTGCAATAATAAAAAAAGAGCCGAACAGCTTGCATGGCTTAAACTTACAGCACACAGAATTTACCACAAGCTGGTTGCCGCTGATTGGTTCTTAAAAAAACTTCAAAGCATCATTCTGCATTTGTTTCTACGTCAAATTGTCCTAGTTACTGTGTACACATCCTATAAACAGTCGCCGCCTCGTTTTAAAGTGGTAGGTGGAGGTTTTCTCTTTCATGATGCAGCACCTGCGTCTCCTCTCCTCTCCCCGCCCCTCACCTCACCCTCCGCCGGACTCGGTTCCTCGTCGCCACCGTTGATGTCCACCTGCCTGGTCTGACTCTCCGACTGGTCCACTCCATCGAGAGCCGCCGAAATACTTAGGCAGCTCGGTGTCCCTACAGTCTGTTGCAGAAAATGAGGTGCAGCGACGTTGAATTTAGACAGTGAAGCGCCACCTCTGCCGGGTGGAAATGCACGACGAAAGCGGCAAAGGAGCAGCCGACGGAGGCTCCGCCGGAGGAGGCACAGCAGCGGCAGCGCAGGTAACAACTGAGCTTTATTTTGTTTTGGTTTTTTCATTATTATTTTGTAATTTCTTAATTTTTTGTTTTGTTTTGTTTGTTTTGAGCTCCCAAGACGTCACTCTATAAGTGCGTAAAATGTACAAGTTTCTTTTTTTCCGCTTTAAATTTCACCGTCATCAGATGAAGCGGTCTAACCTGTCCGCCCACAATACTTTTTGTACAGATGTACTGGACGCGCCTGAGATAAAACTGAGATAAAACTATGGACCTGCTCACTCAACACATGTATGCATACAAACTATTCTCAAGAATAGTTTGAGAATCACACTGATACAGGTGATCCGCCCAGGAAACCGTCTTTTGTTCCGTCTCTAATGTAACCTAAAATAGTTTCTTCCCAGGTGCAGCTTGGTGTGAACTCATTTGACTTATAAACTTCTTCTTGAATTCAGTTATAATCATTCAAAATCTCTAATTAGTTAAAGATAATAATAATAAAAGAAAACCACTTGCTGTATTTTCTGCTCTGTCAGATGAAGATAATAATAGTAAATCTTTCTTATCTCTGCATAGTTTTGGTGATCACTTCCTAAATGTTTTTGTAACAATTATTTATATAATTTATTTGTGTCTGCAATACAATTTCAGGCCTTCCTATTTCCTATACTTTACCAGGTTTTTTTAAAGTATGTAAAACTTTTGAAGTAGGTAATTGATGACAGCTTTCAGACTCAAACGTAAAATGTTATAACAATAAAACTGAACTCATATAAATAATTCATCTTTAAACTCTGAACAAATAGTGTGACAGCACATAAAGCAGAAGCTCTGCTCTTATCTCCATTAAAGTTCCTCCTTGTGACCTGGCATAACTTCCTCTGTAGTTTAGATGTTGATTGTTTTTGTAGGAAGAACTAAACAGTACATTATAATTCTATGGTTTTGAGTTTCATCTGATACATGTTAAACAATGTTCTTAGATCTAAGCTTCAAAGTGCCTTGCAAAAGTATCGATACCATTTGAAATGTCTGACGTAATGCTTATTGAATAAAGCAACCGTTTTTATTTACTCTTAATATAGAAATATCATTCTCACTGTGAAGCATGGTAGTGGCAGAATAATGCCATTACCATGTTTCCACTCAGCAGGGAGAGAGAAGCTGGTGTTGATTTAAAGACACCAAGAGCAAAATTCAGGACAAACTTCTTAAAAGAAAACATGTTAGAAACTAACTGTTTGTTTTTGTTCGGTTATTTGATTTCTATTGCTGTTATTCGCTCTATTATCTGGTTAATTATTTAGTAGATCAATGCCCCTTTTGTGCTTTTTCTCACTCTATTATGTTTGTTGTGTTATTATCTGCTGGTGAATAATAAATATGTTAAAGAAAACTTGCTAAGCTCAGTGGTTGGGCGCTGGGGCAGTCATTCATCCAGCGGCCCATCGAGTTTTTGAGTTAAAAAAATGTTTAAAGTTGACAGGAAATTTGAAATATCACTTGATAATCATGTGTTGTTGAAATATTGGAAGGTCAATACCTGAACACCAAAGTGTTAAAAAATGCAAACATTTTAAAAAGACTTAAATAAATTAGCAGTGCTTAGCCTGGTGGCCCGCCAGGCTTATAATATGCTTGCTGAAACCCTGTAAATACCTGAGACTGGGGGAGAGATCCACCTTCCAGAAGGACAAAGCACTACAGCCAATGAAATGGTGTCTTTCCATCAACACAAGCTTCTCTCTCCCTGCTGAGTAGAAATATGGTAATGGCATTATTCTGCCACTACCATGCTTCACAGTGTGAATGATATTTCTATATTAAGAGTAAATAACAATGCAATGAAATGGTTTAAATAAACACATATTTCTGTGTTAAAATTGTCAGCTCAAAGCCTAAACATACAGTACATCTAGTTGAATATGTGAAAATTTCTATGAATAGATGTGCAAAGCTCTGTTTGACTTTGTCTCTTTTCTGGACAAACGCATTAAAGGAGCTGCTGCTGCAACTAATGCGCTCTGCTTTTCCTCCTATAGCATCACATCACTGTTGCCATTAACTGTGTAGTTTTCTTTCTGTTAAAAGGGAATTGCTCCTTTCTATTGTTGCAAAATGCTTGCTCGGTGTGACGAGATTGCTGTAAACTTAAGGACTCAATCAGTCCTTAAGTTTCCCAAACTTGCTTAGATAGAAGGAAACTTTCACCAATTGGCATTATCTACAGAATTTAATAATCAATCACATGTATTTTATTGGATTTAAATTGGTCTATGACTGAACTGGATAATTATCTGTATTAAATCAAAACCACAAACAAAATATGAGTTAAGAGGTGTTAATAATGTAAAGTAATTCTTGTAGTATTACATTGACTAAATTTCCTTATAGTTATGAACAGCTTTACATTGATTAGCTGTCAGCAACAATCAAAGATTTCTCGCATTGCAATGTATTTCTTTTTTTCCTCCGAAGAGTTTTTTGCGGCGCTAGTGGCTCGTATTTTTTCGACAGTAGGCAGACAGGAAGGAGGGTGAGGAAGACATGTGGCAAAGGTCGTCGGGACCGGGAGTCGAACCCGCGACGTCCGCGTCGAGGACTAAGGCCTCCAAACATGGGGCGTGCTAACCCCCTGTGCCACCACAGAACGCCCCATTGCAATGTATTTCTACTAATGTCATCATATGTGCAATTTAATTTTATATCTTTTAGAATGGGCATACTGTTTCTCCAAATGGCTACAACCCAGCAATTACACCGACCCCACCGCAGCAGTCTGATACCCGAGTCTCCAGTCCAGTTCCCGCTCCGGCTGCGATTATCCCAAGGGATCAGTGGGGCGGGAAGTACGAGTTCCTCCTGTCCTGCATCGGCTACTGCGTGGGTCTGGGCAACGTGTGGAGGTTCCCGTACCTGTGTTACCGCAATGGAGGAGGTGAGCTAGCATTAAGCATGCTGCATATCGTGATTTTAAAACCGAGGCATGTGTGCTTAATGGTTCTCGGCACTAATTTGGATTAGAGGTTGTCTTTGCATAACTCCATGGGTGTTGGCTTTGTTCCTCAACATGCTGGCTTATTTGGCAGATTCTCTGCAAAATCGAGTGTCTCACAGCATTTACGAACCGTCTAAGCAAAAATAGTATTTTCCCTTGATTACACACTAGATTTGAAGTCTGTTTTCTATCCACTCATCTGAGATTAAACATGTTGAAGCTTGACTGACTGTAGAAAAGATTAGCGTCTTTCTATGAAGCTGTCTCCTAAAATTGATGGTTTTATAATCAAATCTGCCTTCACAAGCAGTATATAATCCCAGAATATTACTGTCATTTAAAAAAAAAAAATTCATTACCAACTTTGGCTTTCCTCATCTTGGCCTGTTTCCCTTCTTCACAGGCGTGTTTCTCATCCCGTATTTCATTATGCTGTTTGTGACGGGAGTTCCTCTCTTCCTCATGGAGCTGAGTTTAGGCCAGTATGGCTCAGCTGGCCCAATCATGGTGTGGAAATGCTGCCCTCTGCTTAAAGGTAATGACCTCCCTCATCCAGTTTTTCTGGCTGGTTAGTATGCCCACCTTACCAGTGATAATTTATGAAGACTTAATGTCTCCAAATTCACCATGAACTGCAGCATTAATTCTTCAGAAATCTCCATGTTGTCTGTTTTGCTTCATGTCACGTTGCTCCAACCCAACAGCACAATCAGGTAAAATTACAGGTTGCTGACTCATGTTAGCGTGCCACCTCATTGCTCATATGTCTTGCAGTTCAAGCTAAACATTCCTGACTGCTTCAGTTGCCAAAAGTGAAACATATTTAATTTTAAACAAATATTGGATCTGGATGAAAGTAGCTAACACAGTTCAACTATTTTTTTTTTAATTTATTTATGGTCCAGGTTGTGTTAAAGTTCACAATACAAGTTGCTGAGTCACTAAGTTGACCACATCACTAATTACACAGTGACTCTTACAAGTGTAAACACCGCCGTTAAAACGCCTGTTTTTTTTTTTTTTTGTGACACACAATTCAACTGAAAAACATTGGTCACATTTAACATAAAAAGTACACTGCAAAATACAAAATCTTACCAAGTATTTTTGGTCTAGTTTCTAGTGCAAATATCTTAGTTTTGTCTTCTTTCAAATATACTAACTTATGGGTAAATTTTCAGCAAGATACAGTAGCTTGTTTTACGTAAATAATTTCTTAATATTGATAAATGATAGTTTCATTGGTAAATTATTGAATTTATAACAAGACATTTTCCCCCATGTGATAAGAGAAATAAATCTTCCAATGGAACTAGTACTTTTTATCAATATTAATGTATTATTTACTTAAAACGAGCTACTGTATCTTGCTGAGAAGTTACTTATAAGTTAGTTTTGTCTTATTTCAGGTATACTACAATTTTAGGTTTTTGCTGTGTAGAAACTTACAATAATTTGTTTGCATGAGTGTGTCCATTCATGCTGTATTAAATCACAGTTACGGTCTCAACATTTAGTCTACTTGTGTTCACACCTCCAATCGATTATTGTGAGCCGAATCTGATGAATGTGAAATAAAGATGAGCTGATCTAGTAGGAGTTTCCTCTTTCCCTCTTTTTCATCTTTTAACAAAAGCTTCCGTCTTAAAACAGGTTACAAAATGTGAAAATGATCTTATTGTACAAAGGTATGAGTCACCTGAAGAATACAAAAAAATCTGTGCATTATTTATTTGCCGTGGCTCAAGGAAGGCAGTCAACAACCAATATGAAAAGATGAAAAAACGAGACTGAAACTAGGCAGAGGTTGCCAAGAGGAAAACAGCAACACCTAAAAGAGCTTCCTGAATTTCTAGCTAGTCCTTTTTGTGATCTACATGTGATAAAACTTTCTGTATTCTGAATGTTTAGGTGTTTGCAAGAAAGCTGAAGATGATATGTTTGAGTATCACTGAGACCGAGCAAACACCTAGAGTAACAATAAATAACTTCATGAGAGGAAAATCAAAATTCTAAGGGCCAGGCTAGCATTCAGTACTAAATGTGACAAAAAAAGTGATGTTCTCAAAAAGTTTTTGTTTAAAGTTGTGTGCGCTCTTATTCAGTTGAGTCCCACCTTTCCTTGTTTCGGAAAAATGTCACATTATTTGTAGGGGAAAAGTTTGAAATGATTAAACACAATCTCATTTTCTTTGCCGCATGTCTTCCCCCCTCTCCTTCCCTGTTTCCTGTCAGCCCACTATCATATAAGGGACACTAGAGCCCACAAAAGACCCTCTGGAGGGGTAAAAAAAAAAAAAATATATATATATATATACAGCATACTGTATATATATATGTGTGTTTAATTCAAAAAGAAAATGGCATGAATGTTTTTATTACAAGAAACAAAAATAAATCAAACTCGAGTTGGTTTTACAAAGGTAAACAATTTGTTGAAGTTAAAATGCCAGAATCAGATTAGCATGTTGAAGCTAAAGAACAAAAAAATGTTTTCATTTTTTTACAGTACAACCCAACGTATTCTGAATATTGCAATTAGGGGAGAATATGATTAAAATTTTAACATAAACCTTTTTTTTTTACACATTTTTACATAATAGTGTCTGGGGTTTTTTCTTACACTCATACTTGTGTCTTCTTATGCAGGCATTGGGATTGGGATGCTGTGTGTGTCCACGTTGGTGTGTCTCTACTACAACGTGATCATAGCGTGGACGTTTTACTACCTGGGCAGCTCTTTCCAAAGCCCCTTGCCCTGGTCATGTGACGCCGTGGCCAATGTCGCTATCTGTGCTAATCGCACCGTTGGTAATAGCTCCTCGGAAAGACCCCGATCCCCTACAGAGATTTTCTGGAAGTAAGTGCATTGTTTCCACCACAGTTCATACTTGAAATACAAATTGTGTTTCTCTCTAATGTGACTAAACAAAAATGTTAATCAACGACATCCTCCATACTTATTAACTCCCATTGCAAAGAAAAGCATTAAAATAAATGCATTTTCTAACAGTGTAATGTATGGAGGGAATCCCATGTTAAGAATTTTCTTTAGAAAAATAGTCAAAGATCTGTCTTCCTATATTTGTAAAATGTTATATAATGCTGAGTGTGGTCGTTTTGGCAAAAGGCGGTTGAAAAAGGTGTAAAATTTCTCATTTATTTATCTGAGGTAATGTAACTTCAATGGGTTAATATTCTAAGCTCTTTTAAATGAAGGTATTAGTAAATTTAAAGGCTGATTTAAAGGTAGATTAGTTTTTAAAAATATTAAATAGATTTATATCCTCTTGTTACCTATTGCTAAAATCTATTTTTCAGCAAATATGTGGACATTCCATACATCCAATCATTATTTATTATCAAAGCTTATTTCCACACTTGCAATTCATTTTAAATTTGGTAAACCAGGAGTGCATTTTAATAAATATTTAAACTTTTCAGAAAATACTACCATTATTGGAATGTTGCACTTGGAGAAAAAATTTTTTAGGGACATAAAATTCTAAAAAAACAAATACATCTAAAGATCAAATATAAATGGCATTAGCTAAGCAGGTATGATTTAAAATGCTTCCATAATTAATGTTTGCTCATCTTACAGTGAGAAAGTACTGGGCGTTGTGAACAGTGAGGGTCTTCACGACCCGGGCCCTGTGCGGTGGCCCCTGGCTCTGTGCCTGTTAGCTGCCTGGATCATCATCTTCCTCTGTATGCTTAAAGGCATCCGCAGCTCTGGCAAGGTGAACTACCGCAATGTTTCCACCAAACAATAAAAAATAAATCAATTTTGAAACTCCCAACTCAATCTGTTCCCCATACTTCTCTATTTTCTGAATTTAACATTTGTGACGTCTGTGTTCTTTAGGTGGTTTATGTAACGGCCACCTTCCCATACTTTGTCCTAATTGTTTTGATCATCAGAGGTGCGACACTGGAGGGATCGCTCCAGGGCGTCGCTTTCTACCTCACGCCAGACTGGAGCCGTTTAGCTAACGCACAGGTACGTCAGAGCTCAATGCATGTTGCTTTGTAATACTATCCACTCCTCTTCAACTTTTTCATATTTTGTGACTTTACAACCACAGACCACCGTATTTTCTCTGTTTTCTTTGATGGACCAATGCACAGTGCATAATTGTGAAAGGGAAAGAATATTATATGATTTTAAAATTTGTTCACATGTAACAATTCAGCAATTCTAAGCATTCAGCAATAGTTCTAGAACATTTCTTTGTGATTATAGCTACAGCTGTTTCTGGCAGCTTTGCACATTTAGTGGCTTAAGTTTTTGTGCATTGTTCTTTGTAGAATGCTGAAATTCAAACTCATTCAGATTGAAAATTGAGCATTTGTGAATGTTCATGCCCAAGTCTCATCACGGGTTCTCTATCAGATTTATGATGTGTTGAACAGTGCTTCATGAGGTGTTCAAATCTTGGTTACACTGAATTTTCTGTAGGGATTTCAAAATTAAAGGAACCAAATATAAATGCATGCCACGCTTGTTCAAAAACCCTGTGTTTTTTACTTTAATAATGCACGAATACACACTCCTTTATGTTGTTCTGTCACATAAAATCCCGTAAAATTCTTTGAAGTTTGGATACAGTGTGACAAACTGTGAAATTGAAATAGCTGACAAAGCCCTGCGTGTAACATGTAAAGTCACAGTTCTCAAATATTTCAAAAAAACCTAAACATAAAAAAAGCATCCAGCATAGACAAATAAATAAAATATTTATTATATATGAGTTAAAATTCATAACCTAATTAAATAACCATGCTAAATGTGCTTAATGCAAACCTTCCAGACATTAACCAAGGCAGACATACAAATTCTTAAAAAAATAATTTAATTAAAGGAGGTGTGACAAACTGTGTAAGCTACACTACAAACTCTCTCCATGACCCAATTGGGCTGAGAGGCTTTAAAAAAACGTGCTTTTTTTTTCATGATCCACACTGAATTTTCCCTGAAACATTTCAGGTCTGGAATGACGCAGCCTCTCAGATCTTCTACTCTTTGGGCATTGGGGTTGGTGGGCTGCTTTCTATGGCATCTTACAATAAATTCGACAACAACGTCATCAGGTAGGTGGGCTGTATTATGCACTCTATCAATACTGTCAATCCTGAACACTTTATTTCTGTTGATAACATTTGCTGTTGACTTCAGGGACACTATTGTTATCACAATCGGGAACTGCGGCACCAGCTTCTTTGCGGGATTTGCTATATTCTCCATCCTGGGTCACATGGCATGGAGGAAGGGAGTGCCTGTTGGAGAGGTGGCAGACAGAGGTAGCCGCCATGCTTCTTTATTTGTCCACATGTTTGGCGTTGCAGCCACTGACCGCAGAAACCCTAAACATAATCTGTTTGTGTCCTCAGGTCCTGGTTTGGCTTTTGTTGCTTATCCAGAAGCTCTTGCTCTGCTGCCTGGCTCAGTGTTTTGGTCAATTATGTTCTTCCTCATGCTGTTCATGCTTGGGGTCGATACTCTGGTAAGATTGACTGATCAGGAAGAATGGGAATCTGTTTGTCAGAGGGTTGACATGACACCTTTTTCTCCTGGCAGTTCGGTAACATGGAGGGCATCACCACAGCTGTACTGGATGAGTTCCCAAACCTCAGAAGGAACACCTTCCACAAGTCCTTGTTCCTGGGAGCCCTGTGTTTCACCTTCTACCTAATGGGCCTTCTGTTAGTGACAGATGTGAGTCATTTGTGAATAATGTGGATTTCTTTCCCTTTATGATGATGGATTGCTAACAGAAAAAGTGAAAAAAAGCTGTTAGAGGCTGCAAAAGACATAAGGTTGAGACAAAGTTTCACATTCCAGCACAACAATGGGTCTTCACAAGCAAAGATACAATAGAAGGGTCTAAATAAATGCATATATCTGTGTTAGAATGGCCTAGTCAAAGTCTAAACCAAAAATCCAATTGAGAATCTGACGCAAAATTTGAAAACTAAGGTTGACAAATTTACAGACCCGTTCAATAAATTAAAATATTACTGGAAAATTTGTTTGTTCAGTTGCTCAATTTGTTGCGAGAAACACATTATATAAATTAATTACACACAGATAGATGTTTTTATGTCTGTATTTCTATTACTTCTATCTGTGATTTTTGATTTGAAGATAAGGAAAACACAAGCCAAATCAAAATAAATTGGTCAGAAATGTGAGCTTAATGAAAAGCATGTCTTAATATCTACTTAGATTATTTTCAAAAGATACTTTTAAGCTGAAAAGTGAGCCTAATTGGATTGTGTATTCTGATTTATTGAATATGACTGTATATTATATATTTTTGCAAAGATTCAGTAAAAATCAAACTAGATGTGCTAAGCTGGCAGATGTATCCACAAACAACTTGAAACTGTAATTGCAAAAAAAGAAAAAAGAAACTGTTTCTACAAAGCATTAACTGGGAAAGAGTTTAATAAGAGTGCTTACCACAATATTTAGATTCTTATTTATAAAAA